>NC_068402.1:14429244-14729244 GCF_023724105.1 Carassius gibelio | reverse complement strand
CTGACGTAAAATCTACTTTTTTTTCTAACCACTATTATTATACAATAAATTTATTTACAATAGCATGCATAATGTAAAATATTAGATGTGCTTGCGTTTGTAGCATGAGAGAAAACAAAATGCATTATTTCTGTAAGTATGTGGTCTCCTGTTCTTCTCTCAACATGAAGTATAGGTCGATCAGGCCTGGTTAATTATGCTCAAACCACAAAAGCCTTGTGGGCCAGAGCGTTCACATTCAAATTCCGGATGCAATTATAGGCATGTTCATGCTAATGACATGCTAATCAGGTGCCAAAACCAAGTGCCTGTTTAAATGTTTCTCAGTGAGAAACATTCATATTGAAGGTCTGCTGCTGGAGCATCAATATGATGGTCCGGAGAACGAAGGAGAGCGTGCCAGAGAGACAAATCTACAGAATAAGCTTTAATTGGGTAATTACACAAAGTGAGAATGAAGCATTTAGAGGTTTAAATGGAAGGCGAATTGCCCATTATCCTGTGATTGTCCTTTTTTTATCGTATTGCCAAGTGCTCAGATTCAGATTTTACAACGACACCATCATATACTGGAGTTCAGATCCATAAATTAGCCCCATTATTCCTTGTTAACATGGGACTCCATACCTGTAGAAACAACCATAGACAACAAATGACACAAATCACTGGAATATAGTGCTTTGGAATTAATGTTCCTTTTATGGCCACACGCTATGTGCTTATTTAGGGGAGGAATATTAATCATGGCTTTTTAATTATGGCCTGGCCCTGAGAGTTAGCTGTTATATTTAATCCAAATGTTTAATGATCTCTTGTATTGGAACGCATGGGTGCTTTTTCTTCCTCAGCTTTCATCTTGACCTTTAAATCCCAAACAGCCTTTTCCTTAAAACCTATTACTTTTAACGCAATGCTGTCTCTGCTGATGGGCTTCATTTTCAAGCGATATGAGATCTTGCCAGTGTTTCCGTTCATTGTTTTTTTTCTTAGAGCTCCCTAGAGAGAGCTATGGGTAAAAAATGGTTTTTGTTTGATTGATGGCTCTCATCTAATAAGGCATTTGTCATTTTCCACAGGTGCATATGCTGCCTCTGGCACTCACTCTAGACATCGTCCATACACCACCTCAGACTGCCACCCAGTGGTGAGTGATAAGATTACACATTTGAACTAAGCCTTGTCGACAGATAGTGATCTGAAGAGAATGAGAAACGAGCTAGTGAGTGTACAGAGAGGCTGCTGAAATTACACTCATCTGAACACTGTTATCATCTGTTCGTAATAGACGTCCTCCTGGGGAATTTCAGACAATCTCCATATGATGATGTGTTTTTGTTTATACAGTCCTCCATGTGAAACTCCAGATGGCTGACATTACGTCTATATCACAATAACAAATTCCCATCGAACCCATGCTGTAATAAAGAGATGACTTAATTTAAGATTGATGACAGAGCAGGATCAGAAAGAGAAAAATAACAGGGAACATTTGTATTTCACAAAATAATATTACACAACAGTGAGCTCACTTTACACTGACATTTTAATAACCTTTGGCAGAAGTAGCCTGCGTGTTGTAATGCCGATGATCAGGAGAAATCGTTCGGATTAAAAGGAGATCCACACCTGATGAAGTGAATTCAGCTTCTTGAAACTTGCTAATTTTGACTGTCATTTTGATTACCTGTTTCTTATTTTTCTGTTTGTATAGAGCGCTGTGGAATTTTTTTTTGAACTTGTTTGAATTGTTTGATGAAAAGAGTACCTGCTCGATACATCATTACAGTGCCACATAGTGTTGATTCTTAAGAAGTTCGATGTAGCTAAGTATCCTGTAAGATTTTAAAGGGATACTCCACCCCAAAATAATTTTTTTGTCATTAATCACTTATCCCCATGTCCTTCCAAACCCGTAAAAGCTTTGTTCGTCTTCGGAATACAATTTAAGATATTTTGGATGAAAACCAGGAGCAGAACCTGATTTTACCAAGTGAGACATGTTCCTGGGACAACATCGTTGTTGACCCTGGAACAACAGTGTGATTAACCAATCAGATTTGAAGAACCAGTTTTTAGATTTTGTGAAGTTTACGCTTAAAATCAGTGTTTGGTGCTTGTACATCAGTGTCATTCATCTATCATTTCCTCTGATTTTAGGGATTACTCATGGTTAAGGTTAGGTTTAGGTGTAGGGATATGGTTAAGAATATATTTTTGGAGTAAAATGTTGTTCCAGGGTCAACAAAATATGTTGACCTAGGAACACATCGAACTTGGCAAAATCAGGACGTGCAAACCAGGAGGCTTGTGACTTGAACTTGTGACTCTCCCCTTGACTGCCAAGAAAAATACACTGTCAAGGTCGGAAAAATATGAAAAGCATTTGTCAGAATAGTCCCTCTGCCATCAGTAATTCAAACGTAACATCATGAAGTGACGAGAATTCTTTTTGTACAAAAAGAAAACAAAAATAACGACTTTATTCAACAATTCCTCTTCTCTGTCTCTCCTCACATCACCGTAGCACTATTTTGGAAAACACTGCTCAGGATATGCAGCCTCACCACAAGGATATTTTTTCTATGTGTACTGTATTTACACTTAGATTTGAAAGAAAACAGCATATCCTTGTGGCGCGGCTGCATTTCCTGAGCATACACAGATTGCGTTCAGCAGGTGTTTTACAAAATAACACTATTTGTGGGGGAGAGGGATTGTTGAATAAAGTCATTATTTTAGTTTTCTTCTTGTACAAAAAGTAATGTTACGGCTGAACCACTGATGACAGATGGACTATTCTGATGGTGCTTTTCATTCTTTTCTGGACCTTGACTCTGTTATTTATTTGGCAGTCTATGGGACAGTCGCAAGCCTCCTGCTTTTCATCCAAATGATCTTAAATTGTATTCTGAAGACGAATTAAGCTTTTACACGAATGGAATAACATGGGGGTAAGTGATTAAAGGGGTGGTGAAATGTATTTCATGCATACTGAGTTTTTTACACTGTTAAAGAGTTGGATTCCCATGCTAAACATGGACAAAGTTTAAAAAATTAAGTTGTATGTTTGAAGGAGTATTTTTGTTCCAAAAAAACCTCTTCCGGTTTGTCACAAGTTTCGGAAAGTTTTTTTCGAGTATGGCTCTGTGTGACGTTAGATGGAGCGGAATTTCCTTATATGGGTCCTAAGGCACTTCTGCCGGAAGAGCGCGTGCTCCCGTATAGCAGAGCACTGAGAGCACAACAGACTTCACTGATCAGAGCGATTCACTGATCAGAGCGAGAGCGTTGCGAAAAGTCACAAAAGAAGTGTGTTTTTGGTTGCCAGGGCAAGATAACCCTGCACAGATTATCAAAAGAGAAACAGCATTAAGGGACCAGTGGATGGAGTTTATTTTTACAGAGCATCAACGGAGTTGTGCAAGTGTTTTTGTTTGTTCCCTGCATTTCGAAGATGCTTGTTTTACAAACAAGGCCAAGTTTGACGACGGATTTGAACATCGTTTATTTCTTAAGGATAATGCAGTCGCAACGAAAAAGGGTCACGATCGTGTGTTGGAACTGCAGGCGGTGAGTAAAACTGCTTCAAATATCTCTGTGTTGTTAACTTAGCTATCGGCGTGTAAGCACATCAAGTAAACAACATTCGATGTTCACATCAAACAGCACTTTCCACATGTACAGCTTAAAAAAAAAAAAAAAAAAAAAAAAAAGACGACATAAAGTGGAACTTAGTCATTTTCCAAAACCGCTAAGCAAATATATACAGTTTCAGTACATACCACATAGAGACGCATTTGCTGATGCTGCTCTTGTTAAATTTCAGCCTCTGGATCTGTGTCACAGCTTCCAGACGCTCTCAACACAAAAGCCTACTGGCGCTCGTGATTCTTTAGCTCCGCCCACACGTCACGCCTCCAGCCACTCGTGTTTTTCCGGGAAAAATCGGTACAGACTATCTTTCTCTTATAAATATAATAAAAATAGAGACTTTTTGGAGTTATGAAGGGTGCAGTACTACTCTATAGGTACTCAAGATTAACAGGATATTGAGTGAAAACGAGCATTTCACCCCCCCTTTAATGACAAAATTTTCATTTTGGAGTGGAGTATCCCTTTAATCCCTTTTAATTTCCTGTCCACTTTAAGACCTCAAAGCTTTTATTTTGGCTGAAAGAACTTCCATCATAAATGTTTACTATTAACTATTTATAACTTGCATAATTTGCTTATGCTAGCTGACATAATGATACCATTATGCATACAAAAGAATTGTGACACCTTATTGATTTTCCTTTTTGAGTATTGGGTGTTCATGAGTCTTTCGGCCTGTTGTACAGCTGTCTGGCTCATGTAGCCCGATTGTCACAGTATCCTTTTCCAGATGGCAAATGGGCAAACATGATGAGAAAAGTCTTGGACTTTGATGACAGTCTTGGATGCTTCTTAGATGGAAGTTAGCAAAGCCCCACTGATGTTCTCAGCTGTTTTAACTATCATCTGCAACAACTTGCGGTCAGAAACGGCAGTTCCGATACCAGACAGTAATGCAGTTGGACAGCACTCTTTCTACCTCCCAGTGCCACATGATACAGGAACAAATACTTTCCAGATATCCTCTGTTCACACATAAAATGCAGTACGTCCATGCAAGAGCAAAACAGGCATGTAAACATGAGAAATGTTTGGACCAGTCATGTTACACAGTTGGTTCTGTACTGAGGCTTGTGGTTTTCTTTGTTCTTGGATATCCTCTCCAGAGGAAGGAGGTATGTGTTAATGTGTGTGTGTGTCTCTGTTCTGTGGAGGAGGAAATCTTGGGGATTTCACTGGCTCTGATGGATTTTACAGGGCTCTGTTTGTGAATACGTGTCTGTTTGCATATATGTGTCCATTTATATATAGGAGCAAATGATAGGGCCCTTCAATTTTAACTGACATAGAGGCATACTTTGCCAAGCACTCTAATCCCACCTTTCACCCCAATTACACAGACCATTATGAGAATAAATTGTGCTGTATTAAAATCCCCTGCCTAAAAAAGAACCCTTTCAGCACCTGCTCTGGACAGTTTTTTTTGTGGATTTTATTTCAATGCAGGAAAAGTTGAGCAGTGTTTTTGACAAGGTCAGATTAAAATCACTGTTCTAAAAACAACACCAACTATATGCATAAAAACATTACAGCTCGGACACAAAATGAATATGGAAAGTTTCTTTTCTCTTTGTCATTGTTGTATCTTGCCTCCATCAGTTGTTTGAACCTATTTTATGTTTTTGACACTTTATTTGTGTATTGTCCTCATGATTATCTAGCTCTGCTTGCTGTGACCTGGTTCAAGGAGGTTTTTGCCACAGCCACAGTGTTGTGGAAATTGGACAGACTACAGGCAAGACAGGGATGAATGATAGCTAGTGTGCAGACCTCAACGGGCAGGCAGTCAAGCAATGAAGAAATCAGCTCTCACATGTCTTTTGACCAATTTAGATATGCCAGAGTTTGTTTGTATCTTTTTGTTTGAGACATGACTTGTTTTGACAGAGGGGATCAGGGGAAGATTTTCATTTACACTAATTTGTCACAGCCAAATTTTTCAGTTTAATTGAAACAGTTCTAAATCCCAACATGACTGAACATTAAACATTCAAGTCTCCTCTTTTCTCATTTTGCTCAAACACACACGTTGTGTATCAATGTTTTATGGGAATAGTCGTAAGGGTTTTTATACTGTAAATTTTTTTTTTATTGTGATTTCACTTTTTCCGGTGTACAGTATCCTCAGAACTGAGATAATACCATCACCAGAGTGATGAACAATGCTGAAACAATGGTGTTTATTAGGCTGATAGATTTTATGGACAGAGCACAAGGAAGAATAGGTTCCAGTAAGTTTTTATGAGGCTGTGGAGAACAAGATCCATGGAGCATGCAGTAGGCTTCATTTGTACATCTGGTCTTAATGTGAGAGATGAGCATGGACTTAGTCAAGAGGCTAAATCGTAAACACATAAGGTTTCAGATGTAACTCTGTTGCACACTGCCAAAAATTACTTGAGGGCTTTGGGATAGACTATGTTGCGGCTTTCGAAACTTCTAGAAAGTTGATAGAGAAATTAAACAGGATTAATGTGGTGGATGCTAATAAATGACCCATTACAATATTTGTCAGTCGATACTGAGACTTTTTCATCAAGTCAATGAATTTTACTAATAAGGTCTTGAGAGAATGTCAGTGTTGTAGCGAGACTGGTGAAACAGTTTTTAAAAGCAGCCTGAAGTTGTTTTAGTTCAGAAGCCCAAACATTAATCGAGAATGAGAAACAGATGTTTACCTCCTGGAGGCCTAGAGGCTTTCTTGTCTTTTTTTCTTTCTTTCATGCGTCTCACTCTCAGTGTTCTTTTTCCAGGTTGTTGTGTTTTGATAAGGTGAACACAGGAAAAGAAGGAAGCAGAATGGCCTGGAGCTCCCAGACAGTGATGTAATCTGTTTGTGAAAAACACTCTCAAAATGTGATTGTAACAGCCACATCTTAAGAGGGTCACTTTAAGTTTGGCAAGAGACAGACTGACTCACCAGACCCTTCACACTGTTTGGTGTTCCTCTCTTCTCCCCCTCTCTGTGTTTCTATCTCACTCACTTTCACTTACACACACACACCCACACACACACGCACACATTGCATTATTTACCAAAAATCTTGGACTCCAGAAAGTCTGGCTTTTCTTACTTCTTTTCCCATGATAAATGTGAAAGTGCAGAATGTCCTTATCCTCATGCAGAAATCCAGAGGATGTGAGCAGATTTGTGGCCACTGTTAGCAGTGTTTGAGAATGGTGCTGTGACTAAACAGACCAGCAGCATAAACACATCTTCTAAGGATTTTCATGGCCCGAAAACAGCCATCAACAGTGCTGGAAATGTGCAAAAAGAGAAATTCAAATCACATATTTCAACACATCTTTTAAATCACATCACAAAAGAGCATTTCGTAAACTAACAAAAAAAAAAAAAAGTCCTGAAAAAGGACCAGACAGCTATCAACAGCTCTTCATTTTTCATTCACACATCTTGACATTTTTCATGAAGGCTGTTTATCAACAGAGGTTTTATGTTTCTTACATTGGCATTTCTTCTCAAAACATTTGTCGCTATTGTTCTGTCTTGGAACACTGCCTTCATTCTTATAGTATTAAACATGAGAAGAAGAAGTGTTACAAACAGCAACATTTTATTGCTCATTTAGTTTCGAATTCTTTTCTTCACTTGTTCAAACTGCAGAGTGAACTTGTGTGAGTGTATTGAACTTGACAGGGTTTATTAAAATTTCCCAAAACCTAATTTTTCAGGGTTTCCACACTTATGGAAATATCATGGAATTTGAAAATTGCATTGCTTTTGTACAGAGTAAAATCTTCTTGCAAGCTTTGGAAATGTATGTGTTATGGATTGTTTTTCTTCTTTTTTGCGAGGAATCGTTTTGCTAAATATTCTTAATTATTCATTAGTCAACTTGCCTGAATAAACATGATTTTTTTATTTATTTTTTTGTCCAGCAATAACATGATGGAAAGGTTATTGAAAAGTCATGGAAATTCATCTGCCATTAACTGGGAACACTGATGCATACTGATGTTCACAAAATGACATATTCTTGGACCACAATTCAAAAGGTAGTTCAAAAGGCACCCCCTGACTCTTCAAACCAATTGAGTTGTATAATTTTATTCCCTTATGTGAAGACAGGAATATTTAAAGCATATTTTCCTTGAAGTATTCTTTTTTGACTTTTGAGGGTAAGAGAGACTGAGTCAGAATAAACAAATGGACGTTAGAAAGTTGGAAGATTTCAACTCCTCAGCATGGCCAAAGCACATCTCATCCATCTTGCAGGTCTCCCACATGTTTTCAATCTCATGGACCATTCTGCATGTCTTTGTGTTTTATAGCTGCAGGGCAGCTTCATGCTGAAAGCCTCAGGTAATATGCTTGTGTGTAAACGTTGAACATGATCTTTAAATGTTTATATGGCAATGTGTCTGATCTCGGGAATATTTCAAACACTCCCAAGCAAGTCTGGTACAAAACTCTTACTTGAATATCAGTGCTACTTAACTTAAACTCAAAAAAAGACACAAGACAATGTCCATCAAATCTGTTTCATATGTTCTTGATCAACATGCTCAGCCACATCTGATTTACCTCTCAGAGTGAATCATGTGTAATGCTTTTAGCCACTTCAGGGAATGTGTGTATCATTCAGAATGGCAAGAGGAAAGAGGTAAACGTGCTCTTCCTGGGGTCCAGGCCCCTTAATGACCCTACCAGAAGCTGCTCTGCATACTTTCACTGGTGTAGTCATTAAGTCAAGAATCCCAGCACACTATCTCTGTATGATTCAGTTTCCATTACTTGTATCTGCTGGTCAAGATTAGTCATGCTTGGATGGCCACAGAGACCTTGCACAACACTAATTCTAAAATCTGTTTGACCGGAAACATTGCACTTGCTACCAGAAGAGTGCAGTCTAAAGAGAAATGATGAAGCAAACTTTACCCAGACTACAGAAACTTTATTTTCCTCCAGCGTCAAACCACTAGACACCTGCAAACCACGTGTTCCTTACTGAGGTCCTGATGTGTGCCATCACTTGTCTTGAGTCTTTGCTTGTTGCTAGGCAACTGGCAAACCTTGTGTGTTTGTCTGTTTTTGTTTGTATTTCCAGTGTGTCTCTGAGAGCCCACCCTACAGGCCCTGTCCTGCTCAATTAGAGAGAACAGCAGTCCTCTTTAAAGAAACCTCACAAAAGTTTACAGTGCAGTACGGTTATTTAACAGGTGTTTTTTTGGGTGGGGGGGGGGGGGTTGCATGAACATGGTGGTACCATGGTATTTTTTAAAGCATCTTGGAGCATCGTAGTGCATGGTAATCATTCAGAGCCATGGTATTAACATCTGGAATCACTCCACTACTATAGTACCACAGTTCATTTAGTACACAATGAAAGGAAAAGAGTGTGTTTGTGTGTGTGTAAATTATATGAGTAGGGTACAAGAAGAACCTCTAACCAACAGTGTACTTCTATCTCCAAGAAAATAATAATATTGTCTCAATTCTTACTGAATTTACCTTTGTGAAAACTGGTATCTCATCTATACTTCCTGTGTTTATACTGTTCTAATGACCTCACACTCCAACAAACTGCCCTAAAACAGGAGGCTTATGCGACACTGAGTGTCCAGAAAACCTGAGGTAAGATATTATTGATGCGGTCTACTTTTACATTCGTGCGTGCTGGGCTTAAACGTTGCCCATAAAAAGGAATTGCCCACTGTATGACTCTGTTTGTGTTTGGCCTGCTGTAGAACTGGATATCAGGATGCTTGTGATTATCTGTAGCCCAATCATAGCCATTCTGAAATTTAGCAAAACAACACCAGCACTGTTGAAATGTCTTAAACAAATACAGCTATTGGAATAATTCTACAGACAGAAAAATACAAGAGCACTTGCCATAGAATTGCGATGTCTTTTTCAGAGTTACTTAGCTCCACATTGCCCTTCCATGCATTTTGCTTTTCCTTATTAAAATTAAGAGACATGTTAATGAAGGTCGTTTGAATTTTAAGGGATGCAGATGAACATATTTTTAGAATATGCTCTAAGTCCCAGAACATCTGGTGTTTCTCGTTCTCCAGTTTCCAACAACTAAGTCATCATGTCAACGGTATCCCAGAATGCTCCACATATAGACAATGAAGAACATTTCTTAAAAAATGACCCCTAGATTTTAGGACAGTGAGTTAAAATGTCTTTTTTTTGTCTTTAGAGTAAAGTTCCATAAAAATGACACCAATAACTAGATTTTTTTGGCAGACCATTGGACTTCAAATGAATGTTATCAAATGCCATTCTGTTATATATCTTAAATCTCTTATACTGTAGCTCTAGAAAAATGCACTGAAGCATGTAAAGCTCCTTCACAGGAAGCACTTATTAAATACTGAATTTCAACTGGACCGCTGGACTGAAACTAATCACAGCTGTTTTGAATTACTCTGTTCAAAGTCTGCAGCTGCTTTACTGATTTCAGTTGAGTAGGTCAGTTATATGAACGTTAGATCTTAAAGGGCATCAGTCCAAGTAACACTTTTTTTGTATCTAATACAAGACCTGTTCTTCCATATTTCACTATTTTAGACCTGTTTTGATCTGACTTCCCATTGACCCTAGGATCTGTTATTCTTTACAGATTTTAATCACACAGGTTTATGTTCTGCTGATACAGTAGATTTGTTCTGCAGATTCTGACATCATGACTGAAAAGCCACAGTGTATTGCTGTTGGCTCTCGTGTGTTACAAATCATTCATATTGTTTATCAACACATTCAGAGGGACAGATGGGAAAGAGCATTCTAATGTGTTTAAGAAATAGTCACATAATGGCTTTCATGTGTTTGAAATACATGGATTTCATTCTTGAATGGCTTTCTTGTGAACATTGCATAACTAAACATACTCCCAGCAACGAATATCTCACCACAGAGCTGACACAACTATGAATCATTATGGAAAAAGAAGAAAAAAGAAAGAAAGAAAAAAATCTTCTTATTGTGTGTCTACTTTTGTACAACCTTATCTGAATAAATTGTCACAGGATCCATTTTTTTCATTCCCCAAATATTTAACAAAAGATATTCTTCTCTTTCTTTGAGATTATTGTTGTGACTGAAAACCAGCAATGCAGTCCACTGTACAGGAGCGGTAGATGGTGTCGAACCCATGCTGTTGTTTCATGGCAGAGAGCCGACCCTATGGCTCTGGGCTGAGCTATATAAGTACCGGACACAGACGTGGACTTCACATTCACTCTCTCTCCTCCTCATTCCAACTATTTAGCAGCTGCTCTGTAAATATACCACAGAAACAAGCAGGAGTACAAAAGCTTTCAATTTCACAAGAAACCTTTGGTAAGGTCTCAAGCTTTTTATCTTTTTTTTATTTTATGCTCATTTTGTGGATTTGGATTCAGACACTGATGGTTGCTAAATTGTTTTCTGTAGCAAGAAATGTTGTAGATTTTGTATTTATCATACTGATTTCTGAGCAAAATTACCTGTTCATGTTTTTTGCTATGCTTCACGTGTACAAATGATATTTATCTATATATCAGTTTGTAATATAATACCTCATAGACTGATTGTGACATTAAAACAATGCTTCAAGTTTTAGTTGAAGAGCTGTTGCATTTTGTAGTATTTTTTGTATTGAAGTAGTCATATTGAGCCTGGTCTTTTAAAATAAATGTGAATACAGACAGCAACCGTTAAAACTGACTGCATTGAAAATATAATTGTATGTGCATATGGAATGTGTACTTCGGTCTTTTTGGCTAGAGGTAAAAACATTTGTGCATTCCCTTGACACGCAGTGATGGCTCGCACAGATGTGATATTTGAGAGCAGCTAAAATTCTAAGTACTTAAGCTCTTTCTCAGCAGCTTGTCTTTGTTCCGGTGTGCGTTTTCAAAGATTCTGTTCATTTTCAGCGATTTCTTTAAAATATAACTTTTTAGGTAAACTAATTTTAGAATTCTTCTCAGGTCATTTTTGAAAGGTTGAAATGAGTGCATAACTAGTTAAACAGGGATATGGGAATTTCCTGTATGAGTTATTGAAATGAAAAAAATATGGTCCATTTCCCTGTGTGCAATTTACTAATCGTCTTCATATTTATATCTGATCGGCACAGTATCTGTGGCAGGACTATTCTCAGTGTGTGAGAGGGCAGAACCCCTTTATCTGAGGCTGGAGGTCATTAACAGGAGCAAAGATGGGCTGTCTCTCAACCTGGACCTTTCTTCTGCTTCTGTTGGGAATAACAAAAACCTTTTCTCAAGGTTTGTTTGCATTTGAATTTTAATCAGCACATTTCACAATGAATTGTTAATGCAAATTATTGCTAAGAGTTATTGCATGTCATTGCTCATGGGAGAGGCTGAAAGATTTAAACAGGATATTGACAGCTGGCTCTTAGAAACATGACTCTTCCAATACCCCAACCCCCAAACCGCTCTTCAGCAAACCCATTACTGAAGGCAACATTGTTCTAGTGTTCCCAGTATATCCAGAAGCTGAGGTGTTTTGCGAGCCAGCAGCAGAAGGCCACCTGCTAGCAATTGGTTCTACTCTGTGTGTGAACAACTAGCGGAAATCTCTCTCTGAAGTAATCTTAAAGACAAAAAAACTAAAAAAAAAAAAACTATGATAAAGAGCCCTAAATAACCTATAATGTACTTTATTTTATTTTTTACCTCATGTAAAACCCATCAGTGGCTTGCATCATTGTAAAACTATATGAAGAAACTAATTTACTTTCCTTATTAGGGACATGGAGAAGCATCATGGGGACATCATTGAGACCAAACCCAGCTGTGTACCATAATGAAGGTAGGTTGGTATTATTCTGAAAATACATAATCAATAAAATATTTTTAAAAGTGAGTCAAACTGTTACTTAAAACTCAAAACTCCTCTCAAAATTTTCCGCAGATAATTATGAGTGGACCACATGGTTCAATGTAGATCACCCTGGAGGGAAAGGAGACTATGAGAAGCTGAATGCCATTCGTTTTTATTATCGAGCTCGTGTTTGTGAGGTTCCTCGAGCTCTAGAGGCACGTACTACTGAGTGGATCCCAGCTCGCAGCACTGGGGAAAGAGTACATGCTGACCCAGCTGTGGGTTTCTGGTGTGTCAATGATGAACAGCATTTTGGGAGAAACTGCTCAAACTATGCTGTACGTTTCCTGTGTCCTAAAGGTAAGTAAATGAGCTGTAAAAGACAAATGATGTTTCCATTCCATCAGCTCAGTGCTATTGTATAAATTTTTTCTGATTAAATATGCAAATTAAATATGTTTAATGAGGATTTGTTGATGTTATACAGAAATTATTTTTCACAAATGTATTATTTTTAATTTACCATGAGTTAACATTGTGATTTTGATTTCTGATGACACCCTAGATATTTAGCAGAATCTCTCTATCTCTCACCATTCAGAAATTGTTTCAGATGTTGAAGAAGTGATATGGGGTCCATGGTCAGACTGGAGTCTGTGTCCATCACAGTGTGATCAGGTTGCAATACAGCATCGCTCTAGAAGCTGCAAATCCAATTTCAAACAATGCAATGGCCAAACTGTCGAAGCCAGGTCATGCCAAGGGCCACCTTGCCCACGTAATGCATCTACTGTTTCCTACAGTTTTAAAATGATAATGTCTTGTCAGTTAAAATTTCAAATAATCTTTATTGTCATCCATATTTAGTCAAAACCAAACCAAAATAATTTATTCAGCTTAACTTACATTTGTTGAAATATCTCTGTTTCTTCTTTTTCTTAGGCTGTGAACTGCACTGTGTGATGGGCAAGGTAAATGATGAGTGCGATGGCTGTATGTGCCAGGATCATACAGTTTTAGGATCAGTACGAAGTGCCGGGGGTCTCCCTGCACCTGGAGCTGCCATCCTCCGTGCTGGTCCTAGGCCCAAATTCTTCACTGTAACTGATCACAATGGCCATTTTCAAGTCCCTGGAATCTGCCCTGATGCCAACACAACGCTAATGATCAAGCTAAAAAACCATGCTCCACTCCAAGTCACTGTTCCCTTGAGCACTGAACGCACCTCCGTTCTCCTTTTGAAGCTAGAGAGAGCAAGTAATGCTTCTTTAAAGACCTTGAATCCATTTGACCTATGAACTGTGTGAATCTGTATAAGCATTAGAATACTATCGGAAAAAGCCTTTCTGAAGATCAGTTTAAAAGTTAAATTCATTTCAGGGGTCAAGAATATATAAGTCAGGGCTTACGTTTTTGATGGCTCGACTTCAAAAGAATTATCTATTTTATGCATTAGAATTTTTTAAAATAATTTTATTTTTTTACTAAAATAATTTCTCTTTACAAAAAAAATAATTTAAGTATATAGCTACTGTATGATGTAAACCCAGAAATTTTGCTGGGAAACAGTGGCATACAATGTAAAACATTTGTATTGATGCTTCCAATACTATCAAAAATCATTTTGACAATTTCAATGAATCCTCATTAATGTTAGCTAGCTTTATAGTGTTGGTGAAAAATAGTAATACAATGTCACAGGACATTTAAGTTGAACTAAAACATTTAAGTTTAAAAGCATTAAAATGGATGTACAAAGTCTAATGCAATATCAATGTGTTCCTCAGAAAAACTGTATGTGTTGAAAAACCCTGAGAGCAAGGCCAGAAGGGAAGGACAGACAGCTGCCTTCTGTTGTAAGGTTGATGGGACACCTGAACCAAACCAGTATGAATGGTAAGCTTTCAGATAAAAAATGTATGTTCACTATGAAATTTCGGCAAATTACAAGGAATTTTTTTTCTGATGGTATTAAATGAGGAAAAAAATGACAAAGACATTCGAAAGTCAAAGCCCTCATGTGTTATGCTCCTTGAATAAAGTGTTAAAATAAATACATACATAAAAAGGACAGTTCAGACAAACCAATTCATTTCTTCATCCACATTTAGGATAATTGGCAACAATTATCCTAAATGTGAGAAAAACTTTGACAATCGCTATTATCTATCTTCAGGTTCCACAACGGTACTCTGCTGGACAGGAGTCAATATCAATATGACGAGACACTGGTTTTGAGGAATGTCAGTTTGGACCATATAGGAGAATACTACTGCAGAGCCAGTAATGAGAACGGAGCAATCAAATCTAAGGCAGCCACCCTCACAGTTATTGGTGTGCCCTGTCATACTCTTTTAACTACATATATTTCATATTAACCTATAATACTTTACATGTAGTCTGGTCTCAGTTTGATATTTATATGTTTTCTATCCATTTCTATGTTAAGGTCAAAAAGCACCATCATGCAACCCTAAGCCTTATTCCCATTTGATTCGACTACCACATGACTGCATTCAAAATGAGACCAACTCTATCTACTATGATGTGGGGAGATGCCCAACATCTACATGCACAGGGAAGCTGGATAATGGCATCAGATGCAAAGACTCAGTTTCCTATTGCTGTGGAATTTCAAACATGGAGGAGAAAGAGATTACATGTCAGGGATATCAGTTGCCCATCATGGTAGTGACTCAGTGTGGTTGTAAAACATGTGTGGACACAAAGGCTATTGTTCGTGGACGTGCTATCGCAGCAGACACTGGTGAGCCCATGAGGTTTGGACACATCTACATGGATGGCACAAGAATAAGTCGAACCGGATACAAAGGCACATTCTCTATCCAGGTACCAACAAATACAGAGCGTCTGGTCCTCACCTTTGTAGACAACATGCAGAAGTTTGTGAATACCACAAAAGTGCTACCATTCAATCCAAAAGGTGGAGCTGTGTTTTACGAGATCAAGCTGTTGAGGAAAAAGCCAGCTGTGATTATTAGCTCAAGAGAGACTAATAAGCTAGATCTAGGTGAGTTAGAAGGTCAGGATCCCATTGCTGAGATCGAGATCCCTCCAAATGCATTCTATAAAGAAAATGGAGAGGTGTTCATGGGAAATGTCAAGGCCAGTGTGACTTTCCTCGACCCCAGGGATGTATCAACAGCAGCAGCTGCCCAAAGTGATCTCAACTTCATTGGTGATGAAGGTGACACTATGCCCTTGAGAACCTATGGAATGTTCTCTGTGGACTTCAGGGATGAAGAAGGAGGTGAGTCGCTCAATGCCGGAGAAGTGAAAGTGCGTCTCGATGCAGCACAAGTGAAGATGCCCGAGCACTTGAAGACCATGAAATTATGGTCCCTTAATCCTGATACAGGTTTATGGGAGGAGGAGGGCCAGTTCCATGCTGAGAAGAAACAAAGGGGGAAACGAGAGGAGAGGACCTTCCTCATAGGTAACATGGAAATCCGTGAGAGACGGCTGTTTAACTTAGATGTACCTGAGAACAGGAGATGTTATGTGAAAGTGAGGGCTTTTCGTAGTGAACGGTACATGCCTAGTGAGCAAAGTGAAGGAGTCGTGATGACTTTAATAAATATGGAGCCCACGCCAGGGTTTTCAACCAACCCTCGGGCTTGGGGTAGATTTGATAGCGTCATCACTGGCCCAAATGGTGCATGTCTTCCAGCCTTCTGTGATGAACAGAAATCAGATGCATATTCAGCCTACATCATGGCCAACCTGGGCGGAGAAGAGCTAGATGCAGTAGCATCCTCTCCAAAGTTGAATCCTAACACCATTGGCGTTCCACAACCCTATCTGAATAAACTAAACTACAGACGCACGGACCACGATGATCCCAGAATAAAAAAGACAGCATTCAGCATCAATGTGGCCAAACCCCGGTCAAACGTGGCTGAGGAAGCCAATGGTCCAGTTTATTCATTTGACAAACTTAAAGAGTGTGAGGAAGCTCCATTCAGTGCAGCTCACTTCCGTTTCTCAAGAGTTGAAGGAGATCGGTACGATTACAACACAGTGCCTTTTAATGAGGATGACCCCATGAGCTGGACTGAAGACTATTTGAGTTGGTGGCCAAAACCCATGGAATACAGGGCTTGCTACATTAAAGTAAAACTTAACAGTCTCCATGAGCTCAACGTTCGGTCTCGCAATATGGGAGGTACCCATCCTAAAACTGTTGGCCAACTGTATGGCATTCGTGACACAAGAAGCATCCGAGACATGGACCAATCAACTGTTTCAGCAGTGTGTCTGGAGTTCAAGTGCAGTGGGATGCTGTATGACCAAGACCGAGTGGATCGGACTCTTGTGAAAGTAATGCCTCAGGGCAGCTGTAAGCGAGACAGTGTAAACAGCATGCTACAGGAATACTTGGTGAACCACCTTCCACTGGCTGTCAACAATGACACAAATGAGTTCACTATGCTTGCACCTCTAGACCCACTGGGCCACAACTATGGTATATATACAGTGACTGACCAAGATCCGCGGACAGCCAAAGAAATTGCGCTTGGCCGTTGCTTTGATGGTACTTCAGATGGCACCTCTCGAGTCATGAAGAGCAACGAAGGAGTGGCATTAACATTCACCTGTGGTGATAAAGAGGTCACTAGGCAAAGTATGTTCCAACAGATACAGAATTCACTGGGTCAGGCCACAGCTGGAAGTGCACGGCCGTCAAGAGGAAACCGGAGGCAGAGAGTTGATTCAACAGTGCCCCGAAATAGTAGGAGGAGGAGTACTCGTAATTCCTACACACGTGCCCAGACCATTGGTTGATATTCCAAAAAGTTAAAAGACAAGACCATTCCCTATGGGGGCTGCGCTCATGTTTTACCCAGTTACTGGATTTAAGCCATTTTAAAACTTGACAGAATAAGTAAATTAAGGTTGTATTTGAACATGGCTGGGGCAAAGTCCCAAACAGTTTAGTATTTTTGATAAAACAACTGGCAAACAATATTACAGATTTCATGAATTGCAACTCAAATATTACAGTGAAGATTAGAGTGCTTTATTAAAAGCCTACCAAAACCTAACTAAAAATCACCATATTTTTATATTTTCTATTGACTTGTACTGTGGTAAATATTTTACTACTTGAAACTGTAAATACTCAAATATTTATTGCATACTTCAGGTTATCAAAAACAAGGCAGTAGAACGTCACATTTCCACTCAAATAAACATGTATGCCATTTATAACTCATTAATTAAAAAACTGAAGTTGTCCAAACCCTTTACAAAAATACCAAGTGATTCCTTTAGTCCAATGAGTTTATTAAATTAGAGCTTTAAAAAAACAATGCCTTTGTGTCTTTGTTATCATTGCCCAAATTTAACTATGTATGAGAAAATCCTGCAAGCTGTTTTATAAATATTTTTTGCCAATAACAAGTTTGCATTTCATTTTACTTCATTCACGCCTGTAGAAGCTTACGGTGTAGTAACAATGGGTCACACAAAAGCACAAACCCCATGGATCTGTTGCTTCAACTAGTGATGATTAAACCCCATCATATATTGTCATATGAGCAACACGACGGAACATCATTAATCGATCAAATGTGCAGCAATACTGAGTTAATTCAAAATATACTTTGGCAGAGAAACCACTGCATCATAAGTAGTCTGTTCTGCATTCATATGAAAGCAGTGTCAATAGATTCAAGATGATGCTTGGATTCAGTTTTGTTTTACTTTCATTGTTTCCATTCTTTCATTTAGTCAGTGTGCCTCCTCTGTTCATTATGTAGTGTTGACTCAAAGCACTGACAAAGTCCTATTATTTTAAATGTTGAATTGTTCACATCTGGAAAACAGTTTCCAACTGTGCATAAATATGCAAGAAAAGTACAACCATATTTTCAATAAGGACATTGTTAGAAGAAATTAATTTGCATAGAGCATCACATTTACTTCTGTGTAACTGAAATCACACAGTTTATAAACAGAAGTCATTTTCAAGGAAAACAAAAAAGATATTGTCTGCATGTTTTCTAGAAGGCATTGAAATGCTTATTTAAGCCAATCAGAGGAAACACCTCCATTAAAAATGTCCCTCATCATACACTGTTTTCGAAATAAAACTGAGATTTCAAAGGCCATCTGAATAAATGTACTTTTCCCCCATTTGCCGCTGAGGTGTCATGCGCTGATAGCAGCTTTATGAGGAATCTGTCACCACTGGAACCAAGCAAAGGGTTGACACATTGTTCAGTGTCCAAGAAGGCACTGAGAAGCATGAAATTGTTATGTGGCATGTCTGCAAGGGCATCTGGGCAGAGAGGGAATGGGAAGGGGGACGATCAACCTTCGTCACATGAAGTCATCATAATCATTGCCATATCCGTCGTCAAAACCACCATAATCACCAAAGTCATCTTTAATGTTTGCTTTCAATCCACCACCAGGGAGTACACCTTTCTTCTTTTTCTTATTTGCCTTCTTTTCCTGTAAATAACAGGAACAAATGAATATACAGTATTTTGCTGTTGATATTTTGATTATAATGAACAATACAGAATTGGTATAAATAACAAGCGTGTCTGTGCCTGTAAATAAGATCCTCAACTAAGTATGAATCAACTTATTTGCACTCAAAAGAGGTTTTGAGAAGTTCCTCTAAAACGGAGCAAAATCAACTCACCTTTTCTTGCCTTTGTTTTTCAATGAGCAGAACAGATAAAGAATTACTTATTTTTTTCAGGTCATCTACTTCCACTGCACAGAGGGGTAAATATTACAACATTAGTCTAAAGACATGCAAGGTTTTATGTTTAAGAGATCTACCATATAATCTAAAAAGCTGGGGAAATAACAGTAATTTGCATTACTAATTTGCATTTGCATAAAAAAAGGACAAATATCCACATACAAATAAAAAATAATATTTACATTAACTTACATGAAATACAAAGCTCTCGAAACAGTGACTCCAAAAAGCTGGAATAATGCACTGATTTTTCAAACTGTGTTATCTTATCTTTCAGTAATTTTTCAAATGCAACAAAGTCATCTTTGGATGAAGGGCACATGGCTTCAATTCCGGAGGCATTGTTTGTTGTGATAACAGTAGTAGAGGCATTTGCAGCTGCAGGATCAACACCTGAAATCAGAGGGATTGTTCAGTGATTAACTGTTAAAATTTGGACTTGGAAGACCTCACATATGGTGCAGTTCTTACCAAACGACTCACGGGCCAATTCCATGTCTGCCTCCTCCTGCAGTTTTTTCAGTCGCAGCTCCTCTGCATGCTGCTCCTCTGGTGATAGAGTCTTACTTTTTGCTGTTTTGTCCATCTATTCACATGATTCAAAATCAAATGTTAAATGGTTAAAACTAGTAAGTAACTAGAAAGAAAAGGATGAATCCATTAATGAGTAATTATAGAAGTAATAATATTTTTCTTACTTTCTTTCTCAACTCATCTTGTTTTTTCTTTTGCAAATTTTCTTTTTCTTTTATTTTATCAGTTATTTTTTTCTTCTCAGGGGGTTTCACCTCTATAAGAAATGTAAAACAAACCATAAGAGTACTTTCCACTTTAAAGAAAAACAGTAATAAAACAACACACACCCCAAAGACAGACATGCTGGCAAGTTTTACAAATATGCTCTGCCTACAACATGTCTACACTGTAAAATCTGCCCACTCAACAGAGAACAATACCTGCTTTTTTCTGTTCAACTTTCTTCTCTTCTTCCTTTTTCTCTTCCTCCTCATCATCCCAGTTATCCTAAAGAAAATGGATGGTTATCATATGTAAACTAATAAAACAAACATTATAAACTTGATTATAAAAGATTATAAATGACTGTTTTTCATAAATTCCTTTGTTAACAGTGAATGGTTGAACTGAACAGTGAGTGAACTGGCAGAAATGGTTATGAAGCAATTTAAAATAAAACTAATTTTAAAAGATTTGAAAACACATAAACAATCATTTAGAAATTTCCCGAGTGACATTTACAGGTTTTCGTCTGTCATTCCAGAAAAGTTTTTTGAACTCTTGAAGCCCAGGTTAGTGGGTTCATTAGGGGAGTTTTTTTTTCCAGAGCTGCCTTTCAAACAAAATAACTTGCATATATGACAATAACACAAACCTGCTTGCAGCATTTGGGACTCACCATAGGCGTTCACCATAGGCGTAATGGATTTTATACTGTACAAACTGTATTTTCTATCATCCTACACCTACCCCTTACAGAAAACTACTGGCAATTTAAACATTTTTTTTTTTTTTTTAAAGCATTTTGTTTTATGGGGACACAGGAAGTGTCCTCATAAACCATGTTTACGTAGTAGTACCCATGCCATTATATACACGTGTCCTCATAAACCATATATACCAGTACACACACACACAGAATTTCAATTTTAATTTAATTATGCTTTATTGGCATGACAAAAACTATACATTTGTATTGCCAAAGCAACTGCAGCTGGGCTGCTTACAAATAGTGCACATATCTATTAACAGAAAAATAAATAAATAAAAAAATAATAATAATAATAGTAATATATAAAAAGTATTAAAAATATAGAGCAAAATGAATTACTAATGTAAACTAGAAATAAAATAAAATAAGGGATTAGACGGATTTACAGAAGAAAAATATACATCTAAATATTGCAACAGAGTAATAATAAAATAATCTACATGTGCTGGAAACATCAGATCATGGCAGATTGAGTGTTTTCTCTTCTATCGTGACAGGCAGACACTTATTGAGCAGCAAACACAAAGCAGTTCTTGTGTTCTCCTAACAAGATACGGCAGTTTCTCCTGGTTTCAAAGAGTTTTAAATGTCTGATTGATCTGCTGTATTTTATCATAAAACACTGTCCGTATATCTGTGGATTTGGAGCGTTCTGTTAAGAAGTGCAGTTTTGTTTCTATCACATTCAAATCACAGTGTGAACACAATCTCTGCTCCGGTGGCAGCCATGTTTTTCTGTGCCTGCCTGTCTTTATCATCAGCTTGTGTCTGCTGAGTCTTTATCTGGTCAACGTGCTTCTCAGTTTCTTATCTGAATATCAATGCATTTAACTCTATTGTTGTGTTTGGGGTTTGCCAATGAGTGATGTAGTTCTATTTGATTTGTGCAGTAATCTGATTGATTCTGATGTTGTGATTCAGAGCATCAGTAGATGTTAGTGAAGCATCAGGACTGAAGCTCTGGATCAGCTGAGGGAGGGGCTTGTTTTCTTTGCTCATCTCTTGGTGTTGCAGTGCTTTATAATGATATGATTGGGGGTCACTTTCAGATGTTTCCAGAATTTAATTGCTCTTTTTTTGTATCTTTATGATTAGAGAATATTTGCCTAATTCTGCCCTGCATGCGTTATATGTTGTTTGCTGGTGCACGTGTAATACATTTTTACAGAGTTCTGCATGCAGGGTCTCAATTGGATGTTTTTCCCCATTTGGTGATATCTTGATTTGGATTTGTCAGTGGACCCCACACCCCACATAGAGGGCTATGGGCTCAATTACTGATTCTAATATTTTCAGCAAAATTCTAATAGTAATTTCTATAGGACATATTATTATTTCTCCGTTTTATGGCATAGAACGCCCTACATGCTTTATCTGTCAGTTCTTTCACAGCATGATTCAAGTTTCCTGTGGATGTGATTTTCAAACCCAGGTTGTTGTAGTGTGATGTGTATGTAATCTGGTTAGTAAACATAAACGTGTGTTGTGTTCCCTGGGATCTGAATCTTTTCTGAAATATCATAATTTTGGATTTATTCAGGTTGACTGTGAGGGCCCAGAGCTGGCAGTACTGCTCTAGCAGGTCCAGGTTCAGCTGTAAACCATGCTGAGAGGGAGACAGCAGAACCAGATCATCTGCATACAGCAGGCATTTGACCTGTGAGTTGTGTAGGGTGAGGCCAGGGGGAAGTAGATTGCTCCAGACTGCTTGCCAGTTCATTTATTTAAATGTTAAACAACATTAGGCTTAAACAGCAGCCGTCTTACTCCACGCTCCTGAGAAAGATACCTTGTACATTTGGTGCTGTTTTTACCCGACATTACACTTTAGTGTACATTGCTTTGATATGGTCATAGGTTTAACCTCCTATGCCACTTTCAATAAGTTTGTAAAATAATCATTGGTGCCAAATTGAGTTAAAAGCTTTTATTGATTTATTAATTTTTTAAGTCAAAGCATGCATATATTTTATCTTTATCTTGGTTAACATTTTTCAATTAGAGTATGTGAAGTATAGATGTGATCAGGTGTACGGTAATTTGGTGAATATCCGATTTGACTTCTGCTCAGTACATTGTGTGCGGTGATGAAATCTAATAGTTGAGCATTTATTATGCTACAGAATTTCTGTCCCAGGTTTCTGCTCAGACAGATGCCTCTGTAGCTGTTAGGATCAATTTGATCTCTATTTTTAAAGATTGGTGTTATCAAGCCTTGATTCCAGGTGTCAGGGAAGGAATGTCTACACTCAGAACCACTTTGAATAGTTTTAAAATGACCAATTGGAATTTACTGCCTGTGTGTTTTATCATTTTGTTTAATATACCATCAGGTCCAGATTCTTTAATGAGGTTTTAGATTTTTTTCTTTAAGTTCTTTATCAGTTCTTGGGAAATGTAATGGGTTTTGGTCATCTTTGAATGCTAATTTTTTTTTTTTTTTTTTTTTTTTTTTACAGTTACAGTTTGTGTCTGTTTGTACTTTATTAAACAATGTTTTGAAATTACTTTCCCATATTTCTCCATTTTGGATAACCAAATATCTGAGTGTATGTTTGTTTTGTTTAGGTGTTTCACTGTAAAGAAGGTGGATCTCTGGATTATTTGGATCTCTGTGTTTCTGATTTGACAATATTTTCCATTTTTTGGCAGCCTTGATCAAACCAATTTTTGGGTATTTGATCTTTTACCCATTTTTTTTTATTTTTTATTTGTATTGTTTTGCTGAATTTTCAAATATGTAATTTATATTTTTGACCGCAAGATTCACACCTTCATTAGTGTGAGCGTAGGTGTTATTTAGAAAGTTATCTACCAGAGCCTGTATTTTTTGGCTGCTAAATGCTTTTCTGATAATCACTGTTTTCAGCCCATCTGTATGGTTTTCAGATGTTGTACAGCTTACTGGGCTTTGTGTTAGTGTTATTTTCTGTCTTTTTGAGATACACAGTGATTTGACTGTGATCAGACAGAGGGGTTAGTTCTCTAACAGTGAATGATCTAAGAGATGAAGGATCTATGTCTGTTATCATATAATCAACTGTGTTATTCCCAAGAGGTGAGCAAAATGTGAATCTCCCTCAAGTGTCTCCTCGTAACCTACCGTTGATGATATTCAGACCCAGGCTTCGCCAGAGCTGCTGGAGGTTTTTCCCATTCTTATTTACTATATGATCATGGATATTTCTGTGGATATGAGAAAATGTGTTATTAATAATAGTCAGTTTGTTGTTGATATATTTGCTCCCTTGTGCGTTGGTGAAGTCCAGCTGTAGTCCTGTTCTTGCGTTCAGGTCCCCACAGATGAGCACATTTCCCTGGGCCTGGAAGTGGCTTGTCTCTTCCTCCAATGTGGAAAACATGTCTTCGCTGTAGTAGAGGGACTCTGATGGCAAGATGTATCTGGCACACAGGAATATATATTTTATGGATGGAAGCAGTTCCTTGGGGATTTTAAGACCGTAGTAGAAATTGCATTCATGTGGTTGAGGGAATTTAATATACCAGATTATTAGTCTCTTCCTTGTCAGAATGTGTTGAGTTTTTGTGACGGTAGGACACTTTCTCTATAGTTGGGTGGGCAGTGGGTGATGGTTGCTGCCCTGCTCCATGTCTCCTGTAGAATTATAATATCCATCTCCTTGAAGCTCTTCTGGAATTCTTTGTTTGAACTCTTTAGCCCAAAGGCTTCTGAATTCAAGCCTTGAATATTCCACATTGATACTGACAGAGTCATTCTGTGTTTTGAGATAGTGTTGTTGTCTGCTCCTCTCAGATGGGAGGTAGGAAATTATGTGATCTCCAGTCCCCATTGCTGGTGTTGGCATGGTGAGATTTTCTCCTAATTTCTAGCAAAACATTTTGCTACAATATATATATATATATATATATATATATATATATATATATATATATATATATATATATATATATATATTTATATTTATATAGAGTGAACATGTTCCTAATCCCATCTTTTATTAATTTTATGTTTTTAATCTCTGGTTTACCTCATATTAGAAGCAAGAAGCTCTAGAAAGTTCAGGAGCTCATGCTGTGCATGATCTTTCTCTCATTTCCAAAAGAGGAGGGCGCGTGAGAGAATTCTAGATCTGCGCGTCAACAAGACACGCGTCATGACGTCAACAGGAACTCTACCAGCTGCTGCTGCCGGCAGTGTTGCCAGATTGGGCGGGTTCCCGCCCAATTGGGCTCCTTTTGGTCACGTCCGACCGGAAAAAAATGCATTGGGCGGGTCTTTAAAATTTGGGCTGGTTTTTAATGCAACAGGCGGGTTTTTATTTTTGACTATAAACAGTATTCTTTATTTATTTTTTTATGAAAACTAACTATAAAATAAATTATATAATGTAGGATGATGTTTAAATTAGATATGGTTCACAAGTTCTTCTCTGAAGTGTGGCGCGAGGACTGATTTGATGATGGATGTACACTTTGTACGGTGCATTTGGAATGTTCCCATCTCATCTTTCAAAATGTCTGACAAATCGTCCACCGCATTTATTGAACTGTGACAAGCAATGTAAGCAGCGATTCTAATTTCACGGCGCTTTTGGTCATCTTTGATCGGACACTGCCCTGCTGCTCCCACTGACACAGTAAACGTTTTTATACTTGGTGCACAGCGCGATTTGTGTTTTTTTGTGATCAGGACATTGACAAGTTTTGGCTCGAAGTCGAAGAGTTTAAAGATGCAGGGGGGCACAAGTGTTTCCAGGAATTGGCACAAGGTGTCATAAGACTTCTTGTTCTGCCTGTTTCCAATGCCCATGTTGAGCGGGCATTTTCCCTCGTCTCGCTTTTAAAAGATGACACTAGGAATCGCATGGGACTACCTTTACTCTCCAGCATCATGGATGTGCGCACTGGCCTGGTCAGAAATGGGCTTACTTCGGCAACATTCAAACCTCCCAGGCAGTTGCTGGAGAGATTTGACTCAACAATCTATTGATCAAACTGGTTGTGACTGTACAAAGTTGGTCCTATCATTAAATAGTTCTAGAATTGTTCTATAATAAAGACGTTTTCATCAGTTCTGCGGGGATTATCGTTAACTTCGTATTTAAAGGTAAGCGTGTTTATGCTATTAGCCTACAGTTTTATTTTGATGTACAATTCTGATGTTTGATCATTTATGAAACGTAATAGCTGATGCCGATTCAGTGTATCATTCAGTCATTATTTTATTTAAAATTAAAAGAAGGAAAAAACGAGAGTTCATGTTGATTCGCCCAATGGTCAAGTTAAATAATAATAATAATTTTAATAATGATAATATAAAAAAATAATTAGTTGGTAATTAAGCACAAATTTATAAGTAGCCTACTAAAACAAAAAGAAAAGTATAATGAAATGATATGAGAATTGGCCTATTAGAAAAGAACTGTAGCACAAGAACATTAAAAAATGTTGTCCCCTTCTGAGGTTTCCGATGTAGACCTTGTGTTTTATTAAAATTATCATTTATATATATATATATATATATATATATATATATATATATATATATATATATATTTAAAAAAAGATGCTATAAGATAAAGATGCACTGGATATAGTTGGGGAGAGCCTCGTGCTCTCCGATATGCGATTTGTTAGTCTGGTTGTTTAATAAGAAAAACAAATTGTGTGTTTTATTCTATAACAGTTTTAATAACAGTATGTATTTTGGGCTGGTATTTTTTTAAATGGGCGGGTTTTAAACTGTAGTTGGGCTGGAAATCTTTAGTCCAATCTGGCAACACTGGCTGCCGGGCAAAAATACAGCATCCATATGACAGCGACTGTTAAGGTGTGGAATTCAAACCAGTCAAAAAATAAAAATAAATGAGTTTTAAAACTTTTGACATTCACTAAACCTTGTTTGCAAATTGTCGAGTGAGGCGTACCACATTCTTTGCTAACTACGCTAGCACATTAACGTTACATTACATTACAAGCTAAAGTAGCAGAAACAGTTGTAATAACTAGGACGAGCAGCGTATTTTCAAACGGAGTCAGTAACGTTACAATTAACCAATAAAACAAATGAAAAAGCTACTAAAGAAGCTCCACATTGGCTGTTCCTTGCTCGCTGTCGAAACTGGTTTCATATCAAGTCAATAAATTTCAACGAATGACACTCACATGATGTAATCGATGTGCTGTCACACCTGCTATATTAGTTTGATTAATCTGTAAAGTATTGGCAGCTTATTATTGCTAAAAGAGAAACTGTCAGATAACAGATCCGTCAAGCTGGAAGATGGGACGTTTGCTGACGTAAACACAGAAACTGTCAGTGTAACAGTAGTACTAGTAAACTATGAACACGCAACTGGATACAGCTGGGGAATCCCTAAAAAAAAAACGTGTCCACTGAAGGCTATCAAAACTGCTAAAAAATACTGCACGGTCGTCCATATTAGCGTTGATACCTTTAGCCACATATCACGCGATAAGAACGAATTAAAAGGTCTGAGACTCTTTAGTGATAAAGTTTTGATAACATGGCCATCAGCATGCTACCTTCACGTCTTCCTCCTCGTCCTCGCCTTCCCATCTATCCAGCCTCCCGGCGACAGCTCGGATCGGCTCGCTCGGATCGAAGTTATCAGCGTCTTTCGAAAAACAAAATGATACGGTTGTTAAAACCTTGACCGACATTCTGTCACACACTTGAATCTAAAATATGGAAGTAATCCTTACCCCAGTCGTCGGAATCCGCCATCTTGGCTAAGTGTAAGTTAGTTAAAGTAGTAGCTGATAGAAAGCATGTGCACTGCTCTGATCTGATTCTGATCCGTCTGTCTTCATGCTGACGGGATACAGGACTCAACGCCCCCGTGTGGCGCAAAAGAGCACGAGCCATTACTGTTGCACATTATTTCATATTTATAATAACAATAATCATCATATTTTTTTATCATTAGACTTAGCAATAATAATTGTTGTTGTTGTTGTTGTTTTATAATTATAAGTCCCCTTATAATGTTTCTTGTAATACTTTATTTCCAAGGATATATGCACTGGTTTATGCACAACAATACAAAATTAAAATACAGTCTGACTGCAAGCAACATGAAGTATTAGAGCATATAGATAGTTACATTAGAAGCCAGAATAAATACATGAGTGAATTTACAAATGAAAGAAAAATAAAAATTCACAATCAAACCCTTTCAATGTACACTACTAGACAAACGTTTTTCAACAGTAAGATATTTGTTTTTTTTTTAAATTCTCTTCTACCCACCAAGCTGCATTTATTTGATCCAAAATACAGCAAAACATTAATACTGCGAAATATATTTACTATTTAAAATAACTGCTTTCTCTTTGAATATATTTCAAAATGTAATTTATTCCTGTGATCAAAGCTACATTTTCAGCATCATTACTCCAGTCACATGATCCTTCAGAAATCATTCTAATAGTGTATGAAGGCTGTTAAAGCAGTTAAAAAAGTAAATAAATAATACTAATAAAAACAGAACAATAAGTCGAATATAAATCACAAGTCAAAACAAATCAGTTTAGGCAATTACAGACCTAGGTTGGTACACTATTCTCCAAGCAAGCAATTATTCAAAAACAGTCAAACAAAACCACATTTTCACTGACTAACTATTATAAAGTGCCGAAATAAATATTTCCATGAGTTATTGTTCTTGTAATTTCTTGCTGTATAAGTCTTATATATACAGCATTAAAGTGCACATATTTAAAAAGAAAAGGTCAGTTCAGTATAGCAGCAATTCAGCAGCGACAGACCTAACTCATCCAAGAGAAAACAGCAGCATTATCAGGATGCTGGAGAGGTAGAAGAAAGGACAGGGATGCATTACAACTCCAAGTGACCTGCCTGAAAGATACACAAAAACAACTGTGAGACAAAATAAAGAACATTTAAAAACTCAAAATGTCCTAATATCAATCGTTCATTCTGGTTTGAGATTGCTCACACGTTTAACTATAACCAATATGTTTGAAATTAAAGTATAGGTAAAGTGTTTTACCTCTGAAATCAACAGGTTTGTCCTCCCAGGGGTTGAGCACCATGGACAGGGCCGTCTGCTGCACTGGAGACAGAGCAGAGCGCTGGGCCTCAGTCACAGCAATGGCCTGATCATACGTGAACATACGAATCTGGGCCTGGTTAAACACAACCTGTGAAGAGAGAACATAGAAACACTAGGTAATAAAGTAACTTCAAAATACTTTTCATTTAAAAAAATAAAGGACATCATAAGAGTGTTTTGATATCTTGCAATTTAGGTATGAAATTAACAGATTTTTATAATTTTTGGTCAAATTGGTGGCAGGAACTAGAAAAGACAAAGGATATTCCTACTTGACGTGCCATTAATAGTTATGAACACAGTCAAATAACCGCATGCATATATCATACATTTCAGGGCAAGGCACTAAAAGAGGCTAGAAAAAACAGATACTAACTGCAAATTTGCCTGCTGGGATGAGAGAGATGGCAAGTGGGGTGATTCCTTCTATCTGTTCCCTCACTAATGCGGACATGGCTATGTCAGGCAGGCCCGCTACAGAAAGGGGAAAATTCACGAAAACACCATGTATAGACAAAAAAAACCATCAATTATTAAATCATAAACAAGCTAGTTTAGCTACAGTACTAATACTAATTATCTGCTATAAACTATATCTGTTAATAGACTGACATAAAGTACACTTCTTGTGGGGAAAATTCCCATCTTTGACAACTTTTGGTTAAAGTGCCCTAGCTCAAGGTCCTGATGGTGATATCTGTGGAAATCTAACCATCAGCCTTCTGATTACAAGCTCTGAGCTGTACCTGCAATCGCTCCGATCTCAATGAAGACCTCTGATCCCCAGGAGCTGACTGGTCCAAACGCCAAGCTATTACTGAGCAGCCCTATCAAAGCCTGCAACTGCTCCTCAGAGCACGACAGATACAAACGGCCAAGCCACAAAACTGCTTTACTGGAATAAGAAAAACACCACATTTCACATTTAGCACAAGATTCAATTTAATAGGAGGAAACACACATGCAATTAACTTGATTATTTTATATAATTCAACCTGAACTCTACTGGATTCAGGATGCGCATGATTGGTGCATCAATCCCACACACAATGTGCCCCAATGCCACAAAAGTGCTGGAGTCTAACTGGCTAGGAGTCTTTCTGGTTGAGTTCAGAACCGTGGAGAATACTGATTTTAGCTGCAATTGCAAACAGAGGTCATTTACAACATGTATATAAAACAGTAGGATTTTTCTCACATTTTTACACAATTTTTTTAAATTCAAATAGTAATGGCTGGAGTAAGTTCAGCTTTGCCATTATATGAATAGGCCTATATTACATTTTAAAATATAGAAAAATAATTTCAAATTGCATTAAGTAATAAATGCAATGATTTTAAATGGCAATTATATTTTACAATATTATTGTGTTTTTACTGTATTTTTGTTCAAATCAATCAGTGTATTTTCATTGATTAGTGGTATATTGTGTTTTTCAAATTACAATTTTACCAGCCATTCCAGCTCACTTTTACATGTGCTCATCAACATTTCACCTGTCTGCTGGTCCATGTGTTGAGATTCCCCATAGCTGAAATTGACTGAATTTCAGAGAGTCTTAGAGAGCCCAATTCTTCAAGTGAAAGCTGAGTGGCAATGCGACCCAACTGAGGGATCACTGAAGAGTTAAAAGAGGAAGGCATCCCATACACCTACACACAGACAAAAAAAAATCAACACTATTATTATTCCACAGATATGCAGGTATTCACAGGACATCCTCAACATATTAATGGGATTTCCAACAAGTGGAAAACTTAAAAGGAGGATATGTCTTACATGCACCAAAAAAAATATAATATCTAAAAATGGCAAAACACTTGTGAGAATGTTATTTAGGAGCATATGAGCTGATGGAGAAATTCAGGCACCTCTTTGGTTTTTGTAAGAAGCACTGACAGCTCGAATGCACTGAAAAATGGATCCTGGCCAATGAGCTCCAAGCACCTCCGAAATGAAGCTTGTGGCATGTTTCTAAGGCTGTCAATAGTCCAGGCAGCAGGTTGTGTCACATGCAGGCTCTCACAAGTGGGGATCAGTCCAGTATCTAACACACAGAGATGGAGAGATGAAATGAAAAGGGTTGTATTATACCCCTTCACAATCTGTTATTTATTTAAGTAAACAGAAAGATTTTAACAGATGACATTCTGTCAAGGCAGAGAATTGCGCTTACAAGGGGCATGTCCTATTCTGAGGAAGCCGAGAAAGAACTGAAGCACAAACTGTTTCTTGTCAAAGAGCTCTGAGGGTTTCTGACACAGAGAACCAAACTCTCCCCTCTCCCACTTCTGCTGACTCAGGAACAGCCTCTCGATGCGCTCTAAGCTCATCAAACCCTGAAGACACACGCACACATGCAGACAGGTCAAACACAGGCATGTGCTCAGATGACACAAAGAAATTTCTGGTCACTCACTAAGGGGATGAGCTGAATAGTGTCCTTCGGGAGAAAAAACAAGAAGCGGTCCACTTGGTTCAGTGTCTCTGATGTCCAGTTTTTTACAGGGCTATGCAGAGAAAACTGTTTATTGACAACTTGTTGGGTTTGAAGCGAGCATTCCTTCAAAGCTTTAACTGTCCTTACCCAAATGTCCAATTTTCCTGTAGCATGTCTGCCACCAGGCCTCGTTTATTGGCATTGTAGCAGAATCTTTGTAGGAACTCCAGGCCATCAACAAAAAAGCTCCTATCCAATTTCCAAAACATTTCATCTGTCACAAATGTAGCCATGACACCTAACGAACGAAACTCCTCTTCAGTGTACAGCCCAGTGTACATATTCTGAAGAGAAAATCAAAGATATAGGGGTTGGAGATTCACAGGGACTTTGAAATTAAAGCCCTTTTAAAAAGGTATTTTCTACACAGAATCAGGGTTTGTTAACCCTGTCACAATCATTAACTGGAAAGATCCACACTGAAAATATGTGCATGACCTGTAGACAGTAAAATGATATTCTTTACCAGTCTTTGAACCATCCTGTCCACCAGGACAGCTTGTTTGGTGCTGGGAAGCAGTAGGAAGTAATATGGGTCCTGTATTATAACTTTCCTAAGGGAATCCATCTCATCTTGTGGAAATTTCTTAATGGTGCTCAGCCTTTAGACAATAACATGAAGTTTAACATGTGAAGACAATTTTATATACACATGTTAATGCATTTTGATGAGTTGAATTTTGACTCACGGAAGTGACAGGGCAATCTGAGAACCCAAATCTCCAAGTAAATCTGAGAAGAAGCCAAACTCATACAATTCCTCAATTACACATTTTTTCTGTAGTACGGAAAAAGGAAAATAAACTTCTGTCAAGAGAGTGTTTGTGCAATACTCCAACCATTATTCAGGATTCTAAACATCTGCACTCGTTTTACAGGTAGGTCTGCGCAAAAGTTTATTGATTAATTCAGTCAACTATGAATAAGATTATGAACTAAAATAAACTGGTAATCTGTCAAATGTAGGTCCTGAATTTGAATGTAGGTTTGCTAGATACCAGTGAGGGGTGGAGTGGCACAGGCTGCTCTCTCAGAAATGTCATAATGTCACGTAGAGGAGATAGAGATGCCAGATTCTGGAACAATCGTCTAAGGTCCAAGCAATTCACTCCTGTAGCCAGTGTCCCCAGAGATCTGTCATGTCAGAGAAAGAGAAAACATGATCATGCTTAAGTACTTCACTGAGCATTGTCATGATACATTTTGTAGACCTGGTTTATAATCACAAAATGAACTCACAAATCCATAAAGGCCAAACTTACAGAAATTCTTGTAGTGAGAGACTTGGGTGAGAGATGACAGCCTGTTTAAAGAGAGCTTTAGCCTGTTGAATGAAAAAAACAATGTAATGATGTGATTGGAACAATCAAGGATTTCGATTTTAGCGTAGCTTTAACTTGGACAATTCAGATTATAGAAAAAAAATACTATGGAACTAAATGGCTAACGGCAAATGGTTTCCAATATTCCTCAAAATAGCTAATATTGTTTAACTGAAGAAAGAAATTCATACAGGTTTGAAGCAACGTGAGTGTGCATAAAAATAAAGTAAAAAAAAAACTTTGTGTCTACTATCCCTTTAAGGAATTTACCTATAAGCCAGGGGGCACAATTACTGTAACCCGTTAAATAACAGTGAAAATAATTAACAGTGATATCAGTGACTTCTTGGCTCTGCAAGCTTAACTATAACAGAAAAGGGGTATTTACAAAACACCTTCATGCCTAATGTCCCGGAAAAAGGCACTGACAGTACTAGAGCAACTCAGGTTGGTTTTCTTCTCATTTTCTGCTAGTTAACATGAGATGCTGTGTCTAGTGTGCTAAATCAAAGAAGCTTTGTTGTGATCCATTATCCATTATTAAACTAGTAATTAGACTCTGTAGTATTATACAGATCTCTGTGGTAATAGGGAGTGTCATGATGGAAGACACACTTGTTATGACCTCTTGCTCAAACACACACATTTAATCAGATTATATGAGAAAATAAATATTTTGCCCATCAGATCTTCACCAGATTTGGGTTAATTTCTTGGATATTTATACAAACTAGCAGCCAAACCAATGTCTAATGTTTCCTATGTGGGTTGAGCTGTACACTACCTGCATTTCTAATGATTGACTCTTTTGCAGCTCTTTTCTATGGTACTGTACCTTTAGTTACTGAACCTGTATTTATTATTGTAAGCATTATAATTGGTGTCTAAGGTAGTAAACATATATTTTTTTTACTTACGTTTTTATTTCTATTTATCTTTTATTTTATTTTATTTCTTTGTGAGTGCATGTGAAGTCTGAGACAATATTATTTGTTTGTTCTGTCATGAGATGCTGTGTCTAGTGTGCTAAATCAAAGAAGCTTTGTTGTGATCCATTATCCATTATTAAACTAGTAATTAGACTCTGTAGTATTATACAGATCTCTGTGGTAATAGGGAGTGTCATGATGGAAGACACACTTGTTATGACCTCTTGCTCAAACACACACATTTAATCAGATTATATGAGAAAATAAATATTTTGCCCATCAGATCTTCACCAGATTTGGGTTAATTTCTTGGATATTTATACAAACTAGCAGCCAAACCAATGTCTAATGTTTCCTATGTGGGTTGAGCTGTACACTACCTGCATTTCTAATGATTGACTCTTTTGCAGCTCTTTTCTATGGTACTGTACCTTTAGTTACTGAACCTGTATTTATTATTGTAAGCATTATAATTGGTGTCTAAGGTAGTAAACATATATTTTTTTTACTTACGTTTTTATTTCTATTTATCTTTTATTTTATTTTATTTCTTTGTGAGTGCATGTGAAGTCTGAGACAATATTATTTGTTTGTTCTGTGTTGTACTCTGAAAAAAAAAAAAAAAAACAGATTTGCAGTTCCTAAAGAAATACCAATACTTGAAAGGCAGCATATGAATAGTGTAAATGTTTTACATAAAGTTATATTTTAGGTTTTGGTTATGCGCTAATGAAACGCTACATGGTTTTTGCAGTGTAAGAACAGACATACACTAGTATGGGGTCAGTTAAGGTTTTTTTTTTTTTGTTTTTTTTTTTTTTACAGGACAAAGTAAATTGATTAAAAAAAAAACATTTAGAAATGTCACAAAATACTTATATTTCAAATAAATGCTGTTCTGTGAAAATTTCCGTTCATCAAAAACCTGAAACGATTTTGACATATCAAATCAAGCAGCAAACAGTTTCCAACATTGCTAATAAAGAGAAATGTTTATTGAGCAGCAAATATGAATATTATATTGATTTCTGAAGAATGTGAAACTGAAAACTGGAGTTATGGCTGAAAATTCAGCTTTGCCATCAAAGGAATAAATCATAATTAATAATCGAATAATCTATTGTAAAATAGTTTTTTTTCTGTATTTTTTCAAAAATATTAAAAGTTCCAATTGACCCCAAAATTATGAATGTAAGTCTAAATGAATATGTACAATGGAGAAAATACGTATCAGTATGCAAATAAGTATAATATTATCAAAAAACTATAATTGTACTGTTATTGTGGTTGATAAATGAAGTGTGTATGGCTGGACTAGACGATACCTGCTGTGTGTTCCAGAGGCGAGTGTGTACAGCAGTGTCTCTGATCAGCAGCTGAGGGACTTGGGCGATCACACTGAGGAGTGGAGTGCTAGAGAGCAAAGGATTGACTTTATCCATCCACTGGGACACAGAACTAGAACCCTGAAAGCATGGAAGAAGAAATTCACATTCATTTCCTGAGCAGTTGCATATTCAAGATCAGCATGCATCTGGTGAAATGACTATCCATTTTTGTAATATTATGTGACACTTAAAGAGATATTCAAACCCAGAAATTCTTCTATTCCACTGAAGGGGTGCTTTTGCTTCTCATCTTGTCCAACAAGTTTCTCTTAACTGATACTCCAATATGAGATATTCATGTTCAGAGGCCTAAAGAGAAAAAGAGTGAGTTTCTTACCCAGAGTTTGGAGATGATAGTGTTGACCTGTGGGGGGGTGAGCCCAGGTGTCTGAAGGCTCATAGCAGGTAACGCTTCTAGCAGAATATCAGTTGGTAAAGTCCACAGAGTCTCCACCTTTACTCCACTCACAAGAGATCCCAGCCTAGACAAATGCTCAGAGCCTGGGAGAGCCAGCTAAGAGAGAGCACAAATATCACACTTACTGTAGATTTCCAAAATACGATATTCTGTATCATTCAAAATGACATTCAGTATATTTGAGAATTTATCATAGCAAACTGGGGTCTGAGACCACAATCTAGTTAAAAAAATATATAACAAAAATCAATTTTTTTTCCCTTAAATCCACCTAAAAATAAATATAAGTTAACGCTGCCAAGTTAATAAGAAAATTATTTTCTTTAAATAATTTTTTAACAATTTCCAAAAAAAACTGAAAAAGTGACAGTAAAGACTATTACATTACATTGTTAAAAAAAGTAATATTCATATAAATGTTCGGTCACGCTTTATTTTAAAATCCAATTCTCGCTATTAACAAACTATGAACTACTGCTTTGACCTAAGTAAACTCCTAATTTGATGCTTATTAATAGTGAGTAAGGTAGTTGTTAAGTTTAGGTATTGGGCAGGATTAGGGATGTAGAATATGGTCATGTAGAAAATGTGTTTTATAAGTATTAATAAACAGCCAATATGTTAATAATAGGAATGTTAATAAGCAACTAGTTAATACATCAAAGAAAAAAAATCACAGTTTCCACAAAAACATTTAGTAGCATATACAATGTTGTGTTAATTTTAAATGTAGAGTAAGCAGCATATAAAATCAATGTTGTCACAGATACTTAAAAGAAATTTAGAAAACAAAGCAGAAAATCAGTATATTAGAATGATTTCTGCAGGATCATGTGACACTGAAGTCTGGAGAAAAGGCTGCTGAACATTCAACTTTACAATTACAGGAATAAATGACACACATTTTACAGTAAGAATGTTTGAACAAATAAATGCAGCCTTTTGTGAGCTAGCTCACTAGTGACACTCTCTCTGACCTACATTACAATGTTCCTTTAAACCCAAGACACAAAATACAAAAGGCAGCTTGACAACTTCCTTGTGCCTGGTGCAATCCTATACCTTGAGGAACTGCGAAATCACACAGAACATGAGTAAATGTTACATGCACTTTCAAACATGCAAAGTAAATCTATAAAGAGTAACTGATGGGTGAGTGTGTGAAAGGCCAATGCAATTGTCCTTGAAATACCCCGGAGTTGTGGACCAGCTGGCTGTGCAAAAGTGCTGACATCTCAAACACAGACACAAACACTCACACATGTAGGTTCACCGAGACAATGGCTGACTTTTCAAACATGTAAGAAGAAAAATATCAGAGCAAGCACAGCTTTCCTCAAGATATACTTACACTAAAATTGGCTGAGATCTTGTCGAAGATGATACGTGCCTTTATGGAAGAAAAAAAACTATACTTATTAATAGGCAGTGAATAAGGCAGTAAATAATTAGAAAACAATGAAACAAGATGAAGAATAAATATTCTGATAGATTAAGTGCCTAATGTTTAATTATATGGGTATTAGGTAGTTTTTATTTTAACTAAAACACATTTTCTGAATTATACAAGGACATTCCCCCTTTTAACCTATAATAAAGATATTCTATTGACATCTGAAGCTTTCTGTTTTTATTTCGTGCTCCCATCCACTGCCTTTCTTATGTTGTGGGTTCACATTGAGATGGACAAGTAGAATTCATGTTTGCTCATGCAGAAATGATTAAAAGGGTTGAGCAATGACACAATCCTCTACCTATATCAGATACCATGGCTCCTCTGACAGTAGTCTTCCATCTGTTGCAGAGCCCTCAAGACTAAACCCACACTGCCTGCTTGTAACCACTGACCTCTACTCAGTTTTCCACCCACTTGGGTATACTCCGTATCCAAAATTAACATGGCAAATGCAAAATGCAAGTGAAAAAATACAGATTAGCTGTCTGGTAGCAATATTAGAACTGTAATATTGCATGGAATAGATCAAACTGTAAGACATCTTACCGTCTGAACCTTGCCGATGAAACACGAGAGACTCAAATAAAACAATGTTGAATATTTCCAATACTATGCTACCAAAATTAAAACACGAAAACAAAAATGTAAGATTTTGTTGGCAGTTGTTGACAATTTTGTGAATGATACTATAAATGTTTCTCACATTCCTTTTAACATTTACCTTTGTTTTCTTTTTACTTTTTTCTTCAACTTTTCAATTTTTATCGTACAGTATTTTCATTTTTTTTTTTACCTTTTTGGAACTATATCTTTTTCAAATATACTTTTTTTGGAAAGAACTTTGAATTAGCACTGTGTATGAAATAAAGTGCTATATAAATAAATCGCCTTCCTTATGACTGACACAATGACCTGTTTGTGCTGTTTGTCATAAATACGTTAGGGGAAAAACTAAACTGTCATAAGAACATATATAATTTAAAAAAAAAAAAAAATAATGCAAAATAAAATCATGACCTGTAAGAAATATTGGTGGCCTGCAGCTTTTGGCAAATTATTTGTCTTCTGTGGCAAATGTATGCATGTGTGGCAAAAATGGTGCATACCTGTACAGGGGTGAAAGGCACAGAGGCGAGGGTGCTGAGGGCAGGCATGAGCTGGGCTGAGGTCAGCTGCTGCAGGACACTGGATCCCAGCAGGGGCAGAAAAGGGCCAAGCTCAGAGACTCTCTGAGGAGTGAGACTGGAGGGAGACTGCAGGTCAGACGATCTCAAGATCAAGCTGGAAATCTGGACACAAAACCAAAAGTAACCACAAACTTGAGGCTATTTTATATGTACCAATCCTATACGAAAAATTAACCATAGTTTTACCACAAATAAAACCAAAAAAACATGGTTACTGTAGTTAAACTGCGGTAACCACAAATTAATCATGGTTTTGCTACACTAACCATAGTTCAACCGTGGTTTTTGTATTAAAACTGTGGTTATACAAACGATAATCAATATGTCAATCAATCAATACAAAAACATGGTTAATTCCCTTTTACTACTGTAAAACCATGATTCATTTTCGTAAGGGATATTTTTCAAGTGGGGGTTGTTCTTTAACGAAGAGGGTGAATTTAAGTTACAACGATTAAAATTAGACGAGCTGATGTTTACTGACCATATTGCTAGGAACACTTAAACCCTGGACCACACACGTCCTGATGTTGTCCTGGATCACTGAGAAGGCATCTGTTCCTGCATATGCCATCAGCTGGCTGGGGTGAGCCAGACAGGACAGATTACCTAACCTGGAGGGGTGCGAGAGGAAACTTTTTACATTTACATTTTACACATGTCCCAAATCTGAAAAAGAAGAACATTCAGGGAATTGTATTAATTTGATTTGAATGGAGTAAAACATCATTGTATTAAGCTAACCTCTTGATCTGGGCGACAGTGAGATTCCCAAAGGTTCCAGTGATACTCTGAGCAATGAACTGCTGCTTAAACCGACCCAAAGGGTTACTCTTCAGGACATCCAAACCATCCAGCAGCTGAGAAAACAAAACACAACAATGAGAACTAAATTAGTCAAGATATGTCATCTGACAATTTAAGACTATTTATTAGACATTTCAAACTATCAAATGGCCATTTTAAATATGAACTTAAAGTATAATTTTTAAAATAGTATAAAAAGTATAAAAATATAAAATCAGATTTTTCTAAGTTTGAAATAAAACATTATTAGAGTAAATTTGACAAGAAAACACTAGTATGTCCTTTCTACTTTGAACCTTTCATGTTTAATTCAATGTTAATTGCTGTTTCTGTTGCTTTGTAATTATTTGTGAAATTGACTCACAATTTCTGAGTGTTTCAGGGTAAATCCTACACATCCTAAATTGTTTACCAAACTGTATATTTATTTGTGTATTCTGAGATGTCCTGTTCATATGATGCTTATTAATACAGCAGTGAAGAACCTTTCATTATGATGTTAGCACCACAGTCCACTACACAGCCATTCCTAATTCATGCGTTTCAGTGTTTATTTATTAAAAACAGACTACGAGGTCATGGCTGTAACAATGGACCAGTGGCAAGCATTGGCATTTTCCCCAGCTGAGCTGCCTGAGGGTTAACCGGAGCCAGATGGGTTCAGGTACCTTGGTGAGGTGTTGGGGCTGTTACCTGAGCAGGTGAGAGGAACTGGAAGCTCTGGAAGGGCAAATAGGCGATCAGGTTACCGGTGTCTCTGATAAAGGATAAGCTGCCGGCTGTCATGTTAGGCAAGCTCATGGACTGACCGAACCATCGACCAAACGCTTGCTGCTGCTCCAGGGAAAGGTTTTTTATGCTGAAGTTAATGATACTTAACCTGAAGAAAAGTAGAGGAGCGGAGATGTTTTAAACAATTTGAATTATGCTTAAAAACCTTATATGTTATTATTGTTAACTAAAAGTATTACACATTTATTAAGTATAACAATTTTAATAATACAGCTGAAAAAAAAAAATTATATATATATATATATATATATATATATATATATATATATATATATATATATATATATATATATATATATATATATATATATATATATATATATAAATTATATATATATATGGGATAAAAAAAAAAGTTTATATTTAAAATTAAGAATTTTAGATAAAAAATTAAAGATAAACAGAAATATCTGAAAAATTACTAAACTAAAAATAAATACTATAATAGTATATAAATAGTAATACTAGATTTTATCATATTATATATAATCATTATATAATAAAAATAATAAACAAGAAGTGAAATGTGTGATTAATAGATGGCTCTTTTTAAACAGGTATATATGCGAGACACTCACGCATTTTTATTATTTTGTAGCGGAGGCATTGACAAGATGTCTGAAGGTGTAGCTAGTGCCAACAAAAGACCCATTTCAGAAAACAGGTTTATATCCCTGGCCAAGTGAATTTGGAAGAGCACAGACACCATAGTGTGCAGGTAATCATCTGTTAGCTTCAAAAAAAGAAAAGACTGTAAATTATATCAGATGATGCATTTATCTTGTTTGTTCCTTATATATATATATATATATATATATATATATATATATATATATATATATATATATATATATATACATACATACATACATAAAAGATATTAACATTTAGTCCACAAGACAAAATAATTGCTGAAATTATTAAAATAACCCTACTCAAAAGTTTGGGAACCCTTGGTTCTTAATACTGTGTTCTGTTACCTGATGATCCTCGACTGTCCTTCTGTTTTGTGATGGTTGTGCATGAGTCCCTTGTTTGTTCTGAACAGTTAAACTGAGCAGCGTTCTTCAGAAAAATCTTTAAGGTCCTGCAGATTCTTCTGTTTTCCAGCATCTTTGCATATTTGAACCCTTTCCAGCATTGACTGTATGATTTTGAGATACATCTTTTCAGACTGAGGACATTTGAGGCACTCGAACACAACTATTTAAAAAGATTCAAACATTCACTGATGCTCCAGAAGGAAACAAGATGCAGTATGAGCTGGGGGGTGAAAACTTTTGAACACGATGAAGATGGCCAAATTTTTCTTATTTTGTTGAAATATAATTGTTTTCCATTTAGTTCTGCCCTTCATAAGCAACAGAAGGTACTTGTATGTTTCCCGGTACACAAATTAAGTACAATTTACCTTGATCTTCAAATTCCAAAAGTTTTCACCCCCCAGCTCTTAATGCATCTTGTTTCCTTCTGGAGCATCAGTGAATGTTTGAATCTTTTTAAATAGTTGTGTTTGAGTCCCTCAAATGTCCTCAGTCTGAAAAGATGTATCTCAAAATCATACAGTCACTGCTGGAAAGGGTTCAAATATGCAAAGATGCTGGAAAACTGAAGAATCTGCAGGAGCTTAAAGATTTTTCTGAAGACTGCTGCTCAGTTTAACTGTTCAGAACAAACAAGGGACTCGTGCACAACCATCACAAACTTTTGAGTGGGGTTATTTTAATAATTATATATATATATATATATATATATATATATATATAAAATGATGCAATGATGAGATGGTCTACCTGCAAAGTGGCATAGTTCCTGTTATAGTACAGCAGGATCTCCCTCACGATAATGCTGTCTGCTGCACTGAGCACTGATCTCAAATAAGACAGAGGAATACGGAAATACTCCTGTAAAGCAATTATGAGAAGTGCTACTCACACACAGCAAACAAAAGCGGATAGTGTGTATAAATGATAATGCAGATTGACAAAGCATTGAAACATGCAAATAAAGTTGCCTTGATCAGGAAAAAGTTAGTGGGCACATCTCTCCCGGTTTGCATCAGACTGGTCAGAACTTTCTGAAATATACACATGCAAAGTTTTAACTGGAAATGCAGTATAAATACAATATTTTCCTATAACATAACATAACATAACATAACAAGAAGAACAATCTCAGCATTGATAGGAACAACAACAAGATATATTAGGTATTTCTATCATAATACTAAAGTAGAGACAAATCAAATGACTCAAAAGTTTATATTACATGCTAAGGAAGAGATTTCGATTATCTGGTGACAGGTCTAACACCTTACATCTCATGTTGGTGAGCTAGATCATGGGTCAATTACAAAATAGTGGTGAACCAGGTAAGGTACATGCTTAATTAATAATCAGAAAAATTTGAAGAACTTCCAGAACTAGTTCACTAGTTCTAGTCTTTTTTGGTAAACAGTAGTCTAATGAAAATGATATGCCCTGTTCTTAATATGAATTAGTTTGGTTAGTAGCAATTTAATAATGACACCAACCCCAAAGCACTGCAAAAGCACACGCTTGTTGTCAAAGTTGGTCTCATTGTCCATGTAGATGACAACTGAGTCAAATACACTAAGCTGAATATTCTCGGTCACCCTCAGAGAGATCAAATTGTTTTCTTCTAGAGCCAACAGCAGGACAACCCACAGGCTGGTGGCCTGCTTGACCATTGATGTCACCCGTGTAGTCATGAGATTCTCCAGACGAGGTTGTATGTTCTTTATCCCACAGCGCAACAGCACCCGCAGACCCTGGACTTGACTGGCACCTGGTTGGCAGAAAGTGCTGAAGTCTGTGTTGCATGTCCAGTTTAGCTTCTTAGCTAACTCCCTAGTTAAACATGGCTGGGGAGCTGTTTCGTTGCTCCCACTGACACTGGGGGTTCGGGGAGATGTGTATGTAGCACAGAGAGTGCCGACCCAGAGGCTGGAGGGCTCCCGAGTGATGTGGGTGAGCATGGAAGAATCACCACAGACGAAAGAGATAAAGTTGGCCTGGTCATAGTCCCAGCAAAGAGCGAGGAGAGCAGCATCCGGGAGCACCAAAGCCCAACTGGAGTACTGACACTGCTCAGCCAGTCGGACACCTATCAGGCTCCCCCCGCCAGGCGCAGTCAGGTTTAAGCATTGCTCCAATAACCAGGTGTTGTCTAAATTTGCCAGCAGATTCTGGAGAACCGTAGCATTGGCACATACATTCCGAGTGAAGTTCTCAGTGTCAAGATCTGCACAGAGAGCAAGGTCAGTCATGTCTACAATAGTAGGTTGGCTCCAATCTGAATAGACGCAAACTTGCTCCAACACATTTGTGGTGTCATTATCAGAGCACTCTCTAATCAGCCATAGGTTGTCAATATGGAGAGACAACTTGTCATACAAGGGTATGTTGCAACATACATTCTGATGGAAGCCGATCTGGTCGTACTGCCTGCATAAAGCGACCACAGACGGATCCACAGACATGTTAATCCATGTGCTATAGTTACACCAAACTTCAATGCTCAGTGGCGGTGGGCTTGTAGGGGGATTCCTGACAGAATATGTGCAATACTGCTCTACCCAAGCATTTGCGCTGTTAAGCAAAAGTTCAGTGACAAACGTCTGATTAACACACACATCATTAATGAATCGAACCTCATCATTTTGTATACATACAGAGATCTGTTCAGGGCTGATTGCGCGTACGTTCTTCCATTCTGAGTATTTACACGACTCAGCCACAAGGCTGTTGATGTCGATTTGTGGAGGAGCTTGAGAGCAATTGGGATTCAGCCAGTTGTTTTCTTCACTGGAGAACACAACCATAAAGAAGGGCATACTGTCACACAGAAAAAACTGAAATCTCTCCATGTCATTATACCAGCAAAACTTCACTATTGATGGATCGATGTTTTCAGCAGTCCACATGTTATATGAACAATACAGGTGCACTATGTTAGTGTCTGACACGTTTACACAGAATTCCCACACCCATGCATTGCTAGGATTTCTGACCAGCACTTGCACAGCTTCAGCATTGTTACACACTGCAAAAATGAATGTTGCACGATCATTTTGACTGCACATTGTGACCAGAGCTGGGTCCACAGCGTCAGCAATAGTCCAGTTCTGATAGTCGCAGAGTGGTTCACTGAGGTTGAGAGTGGACCGTGCAATACGACTTGACTGTGCGATGCCAGGATCACTGCAGGGCTCAATGAAAGTTAAGCTGATGTTCTTGATCATGTGACATGCGTTCCTCCAGACCTTTGTCATTTCAGTTTGAGAGAGTGTGCCGAGTGCTCGACACATCTGATAAAGGAAATAGGATTCCTGAGATGTTGCTCCTAAAAATGCTGCACAAAGGGTTTCGTTGAGTTGGTTCAGGCTTTGCTGTTCGCAGGTGAGACTAAACGACGGAATGTTCACTGAGGGAGGGCCAGATCGACCCAACTCAATGCTGCCTGTGGCCTGGCATTCTGGACTTGGGAAAACGCAAGGTGGAGTTTCAGGGGCCAAAAACATATCCAGAAGTGACTGTCCAAAAGACCAGCTTACATTATGATTCATGCCCCTAAATACAGAAAACAAGGCATAGAATGAATTGAGTCATTTTAAAGTAAAACATAAACAGAAGTGAACATTTTTATCATCAGCAAAGAGTAATAGGCTATGTTTTTTAGTTTATATTTTACTTTTTTTTTTAAGAATAATAACAAAAAATATATGTCTCCAACTGTATAACAGGAATATGGGCTTCCACTGACATACCACATGATAAGCTGTTTAAGATCACCTGTATACACAAGACAGAAGAAAACAAGAACAATCACTTACTGCACTGAAAAAAGTATTATAATAAATGCAAAACCAACAATACTGAAGAACTGAACTTAACCTAAAGCTATGGCACACCTTGTTGACACTTCTCACTCTTGTCTATGGTAGGGGTATCAATACCAAACTGTAATCCCAGGTTTAGAAAATCCACTGGTGTTTGAAGGGCACTCAACATGAAATCAGACACGAATGACATCACTGGTGGAATTGCCATATCCGTAAATCTGTTCCATGAGGCTAAAAAGTTGTCTGACAAAACTGAGGACAAAACATTCATCAACATCTCCTGAAGAGAGCTTAATTGAGCCATAGTGGAGTCTGCCATTCGCAGATTAGATGTTGACATGCAAGCTTCAGCTTTAACAGAGGAGATCACAGAAAGTACTTGTTCATTCAATGCAGATAAAACGATACTAGTTAAATCTCCTTGCCACCCACAGTGCTGTTTGTCCACCAAAATGCAAATTAAAGTTTGAGGGAGAGTTTCAATGAAACTGTCAATTAGTGCAGGCTGGTATATGGAGAATAAACTGTTGAATATTGTCAAGTAAGTATCTAGGTTAGTGCTGTCAACTGCAATTCTCTCAGTGGGTGCTGACATTCTGCTCATGCTCTGATGAAGATTTGGTGTGGCCTCTTCTCCCTGTTCTTCTTTTGACAAGGATCTGATGTTCTCTACCAGTACTTTGATGTTCTGCTCAAATTCATCCGACTTCTTTTCACTCGGTCTGAAGACGGTCCTAGGTGATGAGGTCACCTTTCTAGAGTCACCACATGCAAGCCCTTTACAGAAAAGATACAAATAATAAAGTGTGTGTGTGTGTGTGTGTGTGTGTATATATATATATATATATATATATATATATTAAATAAAGGTCTAACTGCCTTAGAGTTAATGCATTTTAAATACAGATAAACGGATACAGGTTTTCATAAATTATTATTTTGAGGTACATGCTTAAACTGTACATTACTTTTGTACTATATTTAATACGGGTAACCTTATATTTATAATGTAAACAAAAACAAATGTTGGTTTTAATAAAAAAAAATTGGTTTTAATATTTTATCCTTATCTCTGACATAATTTATAAAACATAACTTCTTATATATTTCGAGCTGGCAGGCATTTAAAATTGTACAATTGCAGACAAGAATATAATAAGAAAGAAAGAAACTCTTACCTAAAATGCTGCTGAGCACGAGCAACTTCAAACTACCTCCGTGGTGCATTTTAACCGAGAAAAATCTTGATGTCGTTAAGGCGTTTTGTTAATTTAACACGAGCATGACCACTGCCGGGAGAGACTTCATTTCTTTTGATTCCGTGAAATTACTAACATAACAATGTGCAATACTTTTCCTGTGAAGTGATTCCAGGATTTCGTCTCTGTTCTATCACGGCTGCCGCGTCGCTGCAACTCAATCCGACATCAGTCGCCTACTTAAACAGCACAGCAGCAGAAAATAGGTACGAAACCGGGTCCAAGAAACACACGGAACGGATTTGGGAGTGGAGATAACCCCTGAGAGTGCTGAAATATTAACAGGTCGTGTTGACTGTCAGCATCTCGGCCGCAGTAATGTACACCCGAGCAGTGACACAGGTAAAAACAAACGTAAGCACAGGTGGGTGGTGTAAGATTATTGACCCTGTGTCACTTCTGCAGGCGGTAGAACAGCGACGATAGCTTCACTGTTGTGTGTGCATCAGTGATAGCGAATACAGTGACTGAAAATTCAGACTTTTTTTTCTTAGAGAAACCCTTTCAAAATGTTATATTAATTACAGCCGTTCTGTGGCTGATTTACGTTGTAGATTTTCATTTAAAAATTAATGTAATTAATGCCATTTATTATAATATCATATTATTATAGAAATATTAACGCAAGCAGTTATTAATGTTGATTTGATTGGTTCTCGATATTTAAAACTTATGTGCCTCACTTTTACCAAAACCATTGAAATTACAATCTATGGTAAGAATTGTTAGCATAATACATGTACACATTTGGCAGAGGCTTTTATCCAGAGCGACTGTCATTCAAGGTACCCATTTGAATTTGATCAGTTCTTCATTCCCTGGGAATCCATTCTCTGCTGTTTAAGATACAGGAAAGTATGTACTGTAATAATAAAAGATCAATGAGCATTTTTCTGTTTTGTCAGATAACATTAAGCCTTTAAACTTCAGGGTTCCCAAACCTTTTGACCTTCTTGTACACACAGAACACTTCAAGCTGATGACATACAAGAAAGCATAATAGACTTAAAGAATAAATAAATAAAGAGTCACTAAAGACATCTCCATGACTTAAAATTTTTATTAATTTCCATGACCGTTACGGGGCTGGAAATCACAATTTTCTGGTTCCATGATGGTGGGAACCCTGAAACATCTTGTATATACAAAACGTATAGGTAAAATTTGATCTTAACTCATTTTATGTGCATTAACCTTAACTTGCTCTAACTCTAGTGACATTAAGGCTTTCCGTTCACTTTTGTGAGGTTGCATCAAATTGCATCAACGAGATGCCATTTATGCTGACAGCATCACACAAAATTGATAAAAGTCATAATCATATTCATAAAATCTCCTTGATATTACACACCATTTGATGGTAAAATGAAGTAGCAGAAAAAGACATGGAATACAACCATCCATTCTTAAGTATCTAACATGTTGTTCTGACATAAGCTAACATTAAAATAAAAGAGCATGCAATTTTCCAAAGACTCAATTTCCATTAAATGAACAATCTTAAATAACACATTTCAGGTAATGACATTTAGACCTAGAATGTTTCCCCAATGCAGCAAGGACAATCGCAAGCCATAGGGCTTTTGAAGATGAAGTATAACCGAAAACAAACCTGAAACATTCATCTGCAAAAAAGTGCCTTGATTAAAATCCCAACTCACATAACAGGCTTTTTACATGCGGAGAATGTTCAGTGATTGTGCCAACTACATACAAAATACACAGATTAAAAGAAAAAACAAACAAAACTGATGACAAGTTCTGCATTAATACATTTGAAAATGAATACATTTTAAAAAATAGATATACCATGCCTTTTGGAATACAAGTAATCAAAAATACAAAAAGGTTTCCTTTAACTTTTTTTTCATGAAGCTGCATGTTTTTAGTTTTAGTTTTAGTTAATGCACATTACAATGAACTGGTTGTACATATGAAACAAACCTCTGCATCATGCTTTACACTTAATATACTACTGCTCTTTGACAATCATACAAAATATTTTCTTTGTAAGAAAGCGCCAGGGCCTAATGGTAGTTGCAATCCATCTCTCAACATCTGAGCTATCATTCTGGACTAAGGGATGCCATTCAGTTTAGCATCATTCAACTATTCAATGTAAGGAAAAGGAATACTTCGCTAATAAAATGCTACTTACTATATAACACTATGTTTAACCATGTTCAAAATGTATATGAAACCATTGCTGAATCAGCCTATTATATGAGAGAAATACTGTGCCTGTGGACTGTCAAACAGAAAAAAACAGTGTCAGTAGAGCAGGATCCTTGGGATCACAATTTCATTTTTGTCCTTCCTCTTCTCTTTCAATTGAGAATTACCACAGAATATTTAGAATTACAATATTAACACATTGCAATTCATTTTTATAATTATAATAATAAAAAAAACATTTAAAAACACTAAATTTATCTTTACTGCATACAAGATGCTTTCTTTTTTTTCTTTTTTTAAAAAGGCCCCATAAGAAAAAAAAAGTTATGAAAATAAAATTCCCTCCACACCAAAAACCAAACACTATGACAAGGTCACAATCCAAATGTAGAAAAATGATGTAATCAGTGATCGTCTATTACTAAGAATGACCCATTTATCAGAAAACTGCACACTGTAAACACAAACAGCATAAATGGCATCAACGACATGTAGAAAGTGACCAATTCATTTCCAAAAGAAACCGGACACAGAGCAGAAATAGAGAGAAGGGGATACAACTAGCCTGGCCCTGCTTCATTCACCCTGAATGGCACTACTGTAGTTTCAACTCTTACTCAATTTGAAGTATCATCTTTAAAACTGAAAAGGCAATATCAGAAAAATGGAAATGACGAAAATTGCTTTTGCAGTGTGATAATCTCTTACTCTGAGACTATGATGCACACTCATTCATCTAGCATACATTGCATACCTCTTAAAACAGCTACACCTCCTCCCTCGACCAGAATAAAAGAAAAACCAGAATGTCACACAGGCAGGTTTAAACCACAGCGATGCAACTGTTGTTATGCTGGTGCTATACACAGGGCTCTGCCAGGCCGTAGCCCTTCATCCTCTCCTTTGCAGCAGAGTTAGAATAAATTAGCTCTGGGCAAATGCTACATTAACTCCAAAAGTTAACACGAAAATACTTCCATATAATTAACACTAATACATAAATGTGACATCTCTTTAAAAACACCTGCTTAAAAAACTAAAATATCGAAAATACACAAGCTAGATATGAAGAAAAACTGTACTAAAAAATAAAATAAAAAAGTAATAAAACAGTGGCTGATAAAATACCACTTGGACATTCTACTAATTAATATTTTGTTGGATCTTGAAAGGTGTATAAATATCTGTGGAGAGAATAAATGGAAGTTGCAGACTTCTGATTCACTGGTAGGAAATGTCATTTCAAAAATTTAAGAATTTAGTCGCTGCAAATCTCTCTCTACAAAACAGACATCACTCTGGTTTAAACCATTCTCAAATCACACTATATATATACACGCACTGAGATGTGAAAATCAGAACTATAATATACCCAGAAGATGCTCTTTGAGAAATGAAAATGGACATTTTGGCAAACAAAACAAGTCAGGTGTTGAGAGCTTCAAGCTTCAAGATTTGAAGTAAATACTAAGTAACCTGTTCAGATGGGGAGGAATGCATACTGAAAACATAAGTGGAAACAGAAACTTAGCATAGAAAAACAAAACAAAAACCCAGTCACTCACAAGCATCTAACTTTTTTCAGACAGTACAATATTCTTACTGGCCATTCCTTATGAAAGTGGTCAAAAGCCCAACAGTGTCAATTCCATTGGAGCACCAAAAGACAACAAGATCTTCTCTTCTGACTGCTACACATTCACTTTGTACTGGATGAAACCACTGAAGAGACCACACAAGAAACTTCGAACCCCTTTGACTGAACAAATGGCAAAAAGTGCCGAAAAGGGAGTCATTTGTTTCGATGTTTTCAAAGCAATGAAAATTTGCGGGGAATTAAAAAAAGTTGATTTCCAGATTAAATGGCAATGATGTTATTATGCAAAATTTATATCTGCATTTGTTGACTTTGTTACTGTTCTGTCCCACTTTGTGCGCTCAGTCAGGGGGAAGGAGGTCATGAAGCCGAAACTGTTCGCGAACATGTGGCCGCACATCCTCATTCTGTGGACATACAATAGAAAAGTACAAACTGTATTTAGACTCATTCATGCATTCTTGTTTTAGATACAGTGCCCTCCATGAGTATTGGAACAGTAAAGACAAAATTGCTTTCACTGCTGCGGAGTCTAGCCATTTGCAAATATTATTAAAAGATGAATATGCAACGAAACTACAGAATTGTCACAAGGGTTAAAGCAAAAAAAAAAAAAAAAAAAATCTGAGCCTGAACTTTTTTCTGGGGGCGGGGCAGCAATGACAATGCAATGACTGTGGCAACTTTAACATTTGAAAAGATACTATGGCAAAGTTATTGCTTTCTTTATTCAAACTGATTTTCGTTTTCATGAATATATGATTGACCTGAAGAATGAAAGCTGTATCATACACTTGGAAAATTATGAGCTATATCATCGGTTATCCCAAAATAAATAAATAAAATAAATATATAAAAAATATATAAATATAACATTAACATAACTTAAGTATATTATGTACAAAAACAAATACCTGCAGAGGGCGCCATCGGCCTGGTGACGTTTCACTTTACAGCTTGATTAAACAATTTTTAAATCCATTAAATTGTAATATTTGGCCACTTGCAGAAACATTTATTTTGAAATCGCGATGTACAATACAATGGCATATTTAGACATAGGTTGATATTTCTGCTGTGTTGACAAAGGTTTATAAATGATTTACGTTACAAATCTAGTGAGAATGCACACAGTTTTTCCAGATTACATTTTAATTAAAATTCACAGCGTATACAGAGGAAGAGTTTAGCCCCAATCACACATACAGTCTTTATTGGTAAATTACTGGTAAAGTTACAATTAATAGATCATGTGTGAACAGGACCTTTTTTTAAATCCCGGTAAATATGTTTTGGCAATCATATCCTTATGGAGATGACATGATTACTTTGAGCTGTTTACAAAGCTCCGCTGCTTTATAATGTGCTTTTCTATGTAAATACACGCTAGATGGGTATATTTGACCATTTTGCCTCACAGCTTTTTGTCGCACTTCTCTATTCATCACAGTTGCAACTCTGCAATTGAATACTATAATGCACGTCTCGTGTTTATAAAAGCAAAACATTCTGACTGGCTACTAATGCTAGTTACTGTTAGTTAATGTCATACCATTGGTAGGCTAACGCATGGACTCAAAAGTGATATCAATCAACAAGACTTTTTTTTTTTTTTAATGTAGGATTAAATGGTGCATGTCGGAAATCCGACACGGTGCCGGAGAACTTTAAGCCCTAGTCACATTTTATTATTAGGTCTTTCGACATGTTTTACCAAATAAGAGCAATACTTTTAGAGTTCATCTCACTATTTGATGTGAGCATACGTATTGGAACAGTTGAATTTCAGACAGATTTAAAAGATTAAAAGCTCATATTTAGTTGCAGATCTCTTGCATGCCACCCACAGACATCACCAGAATCTTGGTCTTATGCTTTGAAATGCTTTTCCCCAGCCTGTAATGAAGCCAATTCCAGCGGTTTCTGTTTCGGGGAGTTTCTGTCTTTAGTCTCCTCTTCAGATGGTGAAATTAATGTTCAATCGGATTTAAATCTGGAGATTGATTTGGGCAATCTTAGACTTGACATTTCTTTGCCCTGATAAAGTCCTTGACTGAACTGGCAGGGTGTTTTGAGTCATTGTCCTGATCCAATATGAAGTGCTTTCTAATGAATTTGGTGGCATTTCTTGAATATTGGTAGCCAAGATGATTTTGTACCTTTCAAATTAATTCTGCTACTGCCATCACACATTAAGTCAACATTCAAATGAAGAGGTCCTGTTCTAGAGACATCCATGCAAGCCCATGCCATGCAACCACCTCCACCAAGCTTAACAGATGAGGTTCTATGCTTAGGATCATTTGCAGTTCCCTTTTTTCTCCACACTTTTGCTTTCCATTCACTTAGATAAAGGTTATTCTTTGTCTCATTGGTCCATCAACAGTCCAACCAAAACTCTACTGGCTCACATTGGTGAAGAATCTTGCCTTTCTATTTTTGGTGCTGATCAGAGGTTTGCATTTTGCTTTGCTCTTGATTTCTCCATTCCCTTTGTTTTTCCTATAATTCTATTTGATCTCCTCTTTTCATTTAACAGATAGGGAGATGAAACTCTTAAAGTGCTGATCTTCTTAGCTGGTAAAACATCTTTGTGTTGAATCACAAAGATGTAGATGTATATATATGTGTGTGTGTGTGTGTGTGTGTGTGTGCATAAATAAGTATTACTCTTGTATAATGTTCAAAGACACATTGGAAGGAAGGTCAAGAAAACATGAACAACATTACAACATACCAATTCCACCAGTTTCTCCAAGAAAGGTACCAGCTTCAGAAGTTCACTGTCATTCTTGTCCATAAACCAGCTTTCTATTGGGATCCCATTGGAAAGCTGTGAGTGAAACACGTGGGTTGGGGATTTTAGTTACACAGTTTTTCCTTCATCTCTCTAAAGGTATTTCTGTACAGGGTTATCTACCTAAAGAGCCCAATCACACACCTGAACTCTGTACTTCTATACACACTTTACACATGCACCAATGAAAATAATAACAAAAAAGGTTAAATAATCTTAAACTTTAATTACACTAAACAAAATTATAAATGCAACACTTTTGATTTTGCCCCCATTTTTCATGAGCTGAACTCAAAGATCTAAGACTTTTTCTATGTACACAAAAGACCTGTTTCTCTCAAATATTGTTCACAAAGCGGTCTAAATCTGTGTTAGTGAGCACTTCTTTGCCAAGATAATCCATCCACCTCACAGGTGTGGCAGATCAAGATGCTGATTAGACAGCATTATTATTGCACAGGTGGCCTTAGGCTAGCCACAATGAAAGGCCACTCTAAAATGTGCAGTTATCTCACACAGCCCAATGCCACGGATGTTGAAAGTTTTGAGGGAGTGTGCAATTGGCATGCTGACTGCAGGAATGTCCACCAGAGCTGTTCCCAGTGAATTGAAAGTTCATTTCACTACCATAAGCCATCAACAAAGGCATTTCAGAGAATTGGGCAGTACATCCAACCGTCTTCACAACCGCAGACCATGTGTAGCCACACCAGCCCAGGACCTCCACATCCAGTATCTTCACCTCCAAGATCATCTGAGACCAGCCACCCAGACAGCTACTGCAACAATCGGTTTGCATAACCAAAGAATTTCTGCACAAACGGTCAAAAACCTTCTCAGGGAAGCTCATCTGCATGCTCGCTGTCCTCATCATTTTGAATGCACAGAAATACTGTGACGAGATCCTGAGGCCCATTGTTGTGCCATTCATCCATGACAATCACCTCATGTTGCAGCATGATAATGCACATCCCCATGTTGCAAGAATCTGTTCGCAATTCCTTGAAACTGAAAAAAATCCCAGTTCTTACATGGCCAGCATATTCACCTGACATGTCACCCATTGAGCATGTTTGGGATGCTCTAGATCGGTGTATACAACAGCATGTTCCAGTTCCTGCCGATATCCAGCAACTTCGCACAGCCATTGAAGAGGAGTGGACCAATATTCCACAGGCCACAATCAACAACCTGATCAGCTATACGAAGTAGATGTGTTGCACTGCGGGAGGCAAATGGTGGTCACACCAAATACTGACTGGTTCTCTGTTCAGCATCAATTGATTCACGGAAATTGGTGGTGGTCTTTTTAATATGTGTCTCCAGTATCGCTAGTAAAACATCAAACTGAGCCACTGACATTCTAAAGTAAACTTTGAATCTGTTTGGATAATCCAGCAGCTCCTTGATAAGGAAGTGGAACTCTCCTTCCTCTCTACGCGATCGCAGGAGTGGATGGACCCAATATTTTCTCTTTCTTTTTCTCTTTTTAAGAAGAGAGAGGACAAAAAAAAAGTCATCCTCATTACTTGAAGACAACATTTTGTATTGTTTTGCATTTTTTTCAGTGTAACATTCATTAATACGCATCGGACTCAGTGTGCAAGGTCTCTGTGCGTGACAAATTTTTCGGATCGCGAATACGAAAAAACGCATGTGGAAAATTTCGGACTCAGTATGAACAAAACTGCACATTTTAGAGTGGCCAGCCTAAGGCACACCTGTGCAATAATCATGCCATCTAATCAGCATCTTGATATGCCACAACTGTGAGGTGGATGGATTATCTTGGCAAAGGAGAAGTGCTCACTAACAGAGATTTAGACAGATTTGTGACCAAATATCTGAGAGAAATAGTCTTTTTGTGTACATAGAAAAAAAAAACTTAAATCTTTGAATTCAGCTCATGAAAAATGGGGGCAAAATAGTTTTGCGTTTATAATTTTGTTCAATGTATTTGGATAAAAGAAAACCTTAAGCAGCTTACCTGATAAGCAAAGGCTTGTGGTGAGTTATCAATAATTATAGTCTTGGACAGATCCCGTCCAAGGATATTCAGATCCTTAATGTAGTTTCCTTGCACACATACGCAGTGCTCACGAAATAATCGGTGCCTAGAACATATCGGAAACACATACAGAGAGAAGAGTGAAATAAATCTCCAAGACTAGAATCAATAATGCATTCAAAGCAAAGGTTTGACACCTGAGGATGGTGTGGAGTTTACATGTGCTAGATGCCAAAGCTCCTCATCTACTCCAATCCCTCAGTGTAACCAAATGCTACAAAGAAACTCTGCACAGCAATGACAAATCTGAGGCTGGGTTGCCCAACAACTGACACCCAGCCTAATTTTACATTTACTCTAATAACACAAAAAGGAAAAGATACAGATTTATTTTTTCTTTTTTTAAACAGCAGTGACATAAGGAAGAGTATTGGAAATTATTAAAATAAAAGGAAAAATAAAAAGACCACAGACCGCACCAGCTGTTTCCTCGGATCGAGAATGTTCAGCAACTTGTCTGCATAAACTTTCTTAGAGGCAGTGAAGAGAATGATCTAGGAGAAAAAAGTCAACAGTGGAACACTTCAGTCCACTGTATAAAGGATTAAAGGTAGGGATGCATGATATTATCAGACTGATATCGGACCGGCCGATAATAGCTTTAAAATGTAAATATGGGGATCAGCCAGATATGAAAAATTATGCTGATTTGTCTGGAATATTTTAACTCACTTGTGCTCAGGGTGTGCTAGTGATTAGATCACATCAGCAATGTGGCTAATTCTTGAAGCAAAGTTTTGACAATGATGATAAGACTCACTGTTTGGACTGCTGCATTTATGGGTGTTTTCAGGGGGTCCGATCATGGTTTGCATGATTTTTGGCCCATATGTGAAGACACCAAATGATCTCAGACCCCTCAGAAGTGAACCGAATAGAGACCATCTTGGGAGGTGGTCTGAGCACGGTTAACTTTTGGCTTAAGGTACTGTTTGCTAAAAACGTGCATAGTGAACACAAATCGACCTGGGATCACTTGATTTTTCCATTTGGGAATTCCATTGTAGTTTGGCCATCAGAGGTTTTCGAACAAATCAGGTGTTCAAAGTGGCTGCTGCTTCTGGCAGATCTCTACAAATTGTTCGCTCACAACCTACACTCGTTTATTTTAATTTCAACCAACAATTTTCATCCCAACAGGGGCTAAACTACACTCTCTTTAGCGTTTATCGTTTCAACTGTCAAAAAAACCCATGGTTCACTCATGGTTTTGTCTCAACGGAATCTAAACATCTGGGAAAGAAAGTTAACTGTGTAACTGAACTGTACAGTATGTAGTTATAGTACAGCAGCCTAATATGAGAATCAGTACAATCTATTATTCATACATTTAATATGCATTTTAAATTTTTTCTTGATTTGATTAGTTTTCATTTGAAAATGCATTTAAAGTGCATACTTGTACTGTACCTGAAGTGTTAAGCATTTTATTAAATTTAATTGTATTTGTTATTTTATAAAAAAGCCAGCCTGCCTTTTCAGCTGGCATTTAAAAAGTATTACATTTAATTGTATCAAATTTAAGGCCATAAAAAGGGGATGGAAAGACAACGGTCATAAAGCTAAATACCATGATAAAAAAAAAAAAGACTGTTGATTTCGTTGGATAAATATGAACGCTGCAGGTCTTTATGCAGTTCTGAAAGCGCCCCATGCTGGCAGAGAATGAATTTGCATTTTTGAACAGCCCTTCTGCTGGTTTAAAATAATTTATATTAAACCAGCCATTAAACCATTAATATAATTAATTGATACATTTGATTTTTGACTCTCTTAAAAATGGTTGATATTTCATATTTGAAAACCTAGTTGAAAAATAGTTGCCTTCGATCCTTTGTTGGCTGTGCTGATTTAAGTCTAGCGGTTCTGTTGGGTCACAAGTTCAGTGACGCAGGTAGTGACAATACTCTCCGGCAAGTCAATGATCAGCAGAGTTTACACATCACGTTTTGGTAACGGTACGGTTCACTTGGAACCACAACCACAACTGCTCTATTAAAAAGAGTACCAGGTATCAAGTACAGTACCCAGTGGAAAACCCCCCAAAATTGCACCTTACCATGCAGTGGAAAAGCGCCATATGATTCAGTCTCTCTAAAACCCTCCTTTCTGTGAGTTGACTGGTCAGCTAGCCTAGTCTGTTGTGACTGGTCTACGGGGTGCAGTGTGTCAGAAACGCCCATTGTTCCGGATGTTAAACACTCCATAGAAAATATAAACATCCATTATTTATCATACTTGTGATTCAGTTGAGCCACCTTCAATTAAAAAGGGTACAGTCATCATTCAAGAGCAAGTTTGTAGTGAATCCCGTGTTGAACTCTCTGAGATAAAATGCCATGTTTGTTGCTTGCAAGTTGTTTGCTGCCGGCCAACATAGAACACAGTAGGGAATTTTGCAAATGTGTGGGATTCGAATTACTAGAATTAGGTGTTATTTTGTGAGACAATAACTTTATTTATTGTGGACTTTCGTCTTTACAGCTTTGCTGAACGTTTACATTTACATAAAGCTACATTACACACTGCATGAAAGGCAATATTGGAAATGGCATAACAGGGGCACTTTATAACAAGTGTACATTCAGTCTAACTGCTTTGCTAATTTCACTGGGACTGGGAAGTCGTGGCCTAATGGTTAGAGGGTTGGATTCCCAATCGAAGGGTTGTAGGTTCTAGTCTCGGGCCGGACGGAATTGTGGGTGGGGGGAGTGCATGTACAGTTCTCTCTCCACCTTCAATACCATGGACACATGAGCAAGGCATCGAACCCCCAACTGCTCCCCGGGCGCCGCAGCATAAATGGCTGCCCACTGCTCCGGGTGTGTGCTCAAAGTGTGTGTGTGTGTTCACTGCTCTGTGTGTGTGCATTTAGGATGGGTTAAATGCAGAGCACAAATTCTGAGTATGGGTCACCATACTTGGCTGAAAGTCACTTCACTTTCACTTGGATGAAATGAAACATTCAGCACATTTTCCACTTGTTCTTAAAACCCCAAATACTTAAAAATTAATAAATCGGCCTATGTAACCTAGGTTTTTGTTTTAATGGAAACCATAAGAATTTCTGTTGTTTTTTTTTTCAGCAGGGAAACGATACCCATACTGTGCTACAATGTTAAGCTGAAACTTGACTTTGCAAAATTTAAATTGCAAATCAAACCACAATCATATGATCTGTCAAAAACAAAAAATAAATATATATTTTCCCCAAATCACACAGCCATACGATATCAGTATTGGTAAAAATAATTCGAAGAATATCGGCAGAATCCAATACCATGCATCCCTAATGAAAGGTTATTTGGAGTAAAATGAATGAAGGCTTACCTCATAAATCTGTGACATGCGTTCAAGGAACTCTCTGAAAAATGGCCTCAATCGCACATAAACCTAAGAGAAATTGTGAATTAGAATTTAGCCCTTAAAAACACTGACAAATTTCAAATCACTCAAGATTAGAGACTTGCTTGAAACTCCTGGATACTTTTCATTTCTTAAAACAGTTCTATAGCACCCACTAGTGTTATGCTACTGACAAACAATGCATTCACACAAAGATTTCTACCTGGTATATGACATCTTGAAAGAGTACAGGAAAGGTTAGTGCTGCATCATCCAGCTCATTCAAGCTACAATGGACAAGGGTTTCATCCTGTACAAGGAAAAGATATTATGAGAATCTATGGCAAAATGAAACACTTGTAGTAGGAGTAAGTCTGCAGACTGACCAAGTCAAGCACCAAGGAGAACTCGGGAGTGCTGCGAGTCTTCAGAGGGAGCGCAGGTTTGCGAGTTAGCTGCTCTTCTGTTAGTGGAGGTACATGTTTGATGAAAAAATACCTGCACAAAATACATAATTTTTTATTTTATTTTTTTGACAAAAGGCTCAAACAATACAAAACACTACAAAAAATGTTTAAATAAAAATCCCAAATAGAACCTATATACAACTCTTAAAATAAACCTAAAAGTTCGACATTTAAAATGCTAATAGTGGAGACGGTTTAAAATCTTCCTGTGCTTGGCATGTTTTCCCCCCATCCACCGTCATGTACCAGATAGAAGTGCCTAAAATGAACTACAAAGATGGCTGGAAGGATCTGTCACAATAAGTGAAAATTTCCTTTTTACTGTCATAGTAAAAAGAGAGGTCAGAAAGTTTTTTGTGTAGCCTACCAATAATTTTGCCCACCTGATATATAATCTAGGGTTGGGTGACATAAAAAATAATATCTCGATATAGTCAATTTTTTTACAATATTCGATATATATCTTGATATGTTTGCATTTGCATTTTAAATAATAATGATAAATGATTTTCTTCTGCCCATAAACTTTTTTTTTTTTAAGATTAAACATCCAATGAAGCTTTTGCGCGCTCAAGTTCATTATTTCCAATGTAGGCGCGCGGTATGCACACTCATAATGGAAGCGACACGGTCGTGTCTGCACCGCACCGAGTTAAAAACATCAACTTTTCAGAATGCCGCAAACGCACCGCGGGTCATGTGACAAGAACTAACCAATCAGTTTCATCCTTTCCCGTAACAACATTGAAAGCTCAGCTAAGATAAAGGAACTGCTGATCATAGCTGTATATGGATTGCCATTTTGAAATAAATATGGTAGCACAGCTACTGCAAGGGATTTTTAGTGCTGTAAATCCATTTATCCTTTGCTGAAATTTCCGCGTATTCATGGAGAGAGCACGTCATGGTTGCTTAGCAACGGCAGACATCCCAGGGGCGCAACTGCCCAGGCTCTTTGGAAAGAAGGAGAAAGTGGCGCGACTAGCGTTTTCCACGTGTTTTAGGCACGATATGTGAACGGCCCCTTAAGCAGTTAAAAAAATATCTAGGCCAAGTGATCATTTACTGCTTTTTATTAAATTAAAACATGTAGGCCTATATGTAACTGAAGTAGTGCAAAAAAAGTACAGAAAGTGCATTCGGTCAACTTTTTAGTGCATGCAATTCACAATTTAAACAATGCAACTGGGATAAGTATTTTTTTTTAGCCAAGTTTAAGTTTTTTAGCTAAGAACACAAGTCTGTCAACTGTCTGCGGTTTTAAGAGAAGCTCTGTGGCATGTAACTATGTTCATAATGACCCTCAAAACCCTCCTAGATGGGGAGCTAGTTGCTGAAGTACATACACATATACACACATACACATATACACACACATATATACACATATACACACACACACACACACACACACACACACACACACATACATACATACATATATATATAAGCACGTGCGCATGGCTGCCAGATTGCTTATTAGGGGTGTGACGATAACCGCATCACCTCATTAATGAGATGCCTACCGCGGTGTGAGGTCATCACCGCACTTTTTTTTTCTTTTTTGCTGAAAGTTACAGGACTGCATATGATGTGTGATTTGAACTATAAACACATTCATCTTTGCTTATAATTAACTTTTTCCACGAGTCCTATGTTCAAGGGCTTTTGGGGAAAAAGCCTGCATCCTGAGCAAGGGAGGGACAGTTCATTAAACATATGGGGGATTTTTTTTGTGTGTCTGATTATAAATTAACTGCTAGCCATGTTTCAGTACTTGTAATGTTTACAGATAATGTTAAATTAAATACACACAAACACGGGCATAAAACACATTAGCGTAACCTAAACCATTGGAGTTAGTTAGATTTTAATTGCATATAAGCCTACCCATAGCTATCACTTCATATGGCATAGGCAATAACCGTTGACAGCGCTGTAAAGAATATAGTGCACCTGCAACAACAGCGACTATTGGCAAATGCCTCATTCATTGACCCAAGATACAAGGACATCAACCCACGATATCACGTTAAAGAAGCGCTCCTGGAGGAGATGCTGGCAATGCCTGAAGAGCGGCGTGTAATCGGGGATGGAGAAGCTGCAATGAGTGCCGCTGCGGCTGGAGAGGGAGAAGGAGAAAGTGCGCCATCTTCTCCTCCAAAAAAAAAAAAAAAAAAAAGAATCTTGTGGACCTGCTTGGAATGAGAAGAGCACAATCCTCCATTCCGGTTTCAAAAGTAATCAATGCAGACACTGAAGTCACAAGGTATTTGCAGGAGGAAGCCCTCGATCTGCACTCTGATCCGCTTGCCTGGTGGCGGGATAATCAGGCTCGATTCCCTCTTTTGTCAAAAGTGGCAAGAAAATATATATGTCACTACGAGCGCTCCATCGGAGTGTGTATTCAGTGCGGCTGGCAACATCGTCACCCTGTTAAGAACCTCGCTGAAACCTGACAAGGTTAACATGTTGGTTTTCCTGTCACGCAACATGAAGACGGAAAAATAAAAGCAGCAGCACGATTCACTTAAGCGGCCCAACAGACTAACACTTGTTCACTTTTTGTTCATGTTTAGCCTATAGTTAACCATTAATATTTAATATAAATCTTAATTTGTTTATTAGTTTATAACAGAATACTGCTTTGTAATTATTAAGAAGAAAGTTTAATTGTTACTGTTATTTGTTTATTTGTTAATAAAGAATACTGCGTTATAATTATTAATTTCCATTGTAATCATTTCCATCACAAGCTGCATGCGTTCCTCAGTGTGTGATGCAGCCGCCTGGGGATTTTGTGTGTGTGTGTGTGGGGGGGGGGGGTTCCGGTTAACCGCCAAATCGCGATTCTTGTTGCTTCATCACCGCGGTAAGAAAAATTCAAACCCTATTGCTTATAATAAGCAAACACCGGGCAGAAAATGTTTCCTTGTAACAGTGAAGCTCTGATTCCGGGATTTAAACTCTTGTTATCTGGCAACTGGTCTCATGAATGGTCTCATAATATAGGTGTGTAGAGCAGTCCACAGTTACATGTTCCTTTTTTGGACGTTCGGCGCATTCTTTTGGGAAGTTAAAATTATTATTAAACATCGAAGTTAAAATTATTCCGATATTATCACTAATATTCAATATATTGCCCAGCCCTATAAAATCTGTTTTGCGTTTAGCAGAAAGAGTGCAATTTGTGTACCATATTGATCCCACCTGCTCAACTTCCTCTCAATGCTTAAAAAGTATGTGTGCAGTGACAGCATTTTTTTTCTTTCTAAGAGGGTTTCCAAATTATCTTTAGTCGATCTTGTACTTGCTGCTTTACTTACTCTAAACATTTGGTGTGTGTGTCTTTTTGGTATAAACTGGATATTGTTGTGGCAAATTGTGCTGATTTACATATGTCAGGAAGGTCACTATACAGGGCTAAACAACAAGACAGGCAATTATCTGAACTGGCTTGAAGGGCCAGTAGAAAAAAAACATCTTATTGTGAAGCCCTGAGCACAGACATTCACTAAAGGTGAACTCACGGGTCAAACACTTCCCACTCCTCTTCATATGATCCTTCAGCTGGGACAGTAAGAGAGGTGTCCACATAACCCCCTGTTGCAGGAGAGCCAGGAGCTAAAATAAAATATGTAACAAAGCACTTTGTCAATATATTCTAGCCTCTGTAAATCTGTACGATTGTTATAATATTTTTTTAAAGAAGTCTCATGCTCAACGAGGCTGCATTTATTTGATCAAATACAACAGAAAAAGTTTTAATACTTTAAATAATGATACTATTTCACAATATTTCTCTTCTGCATTTAGATTGAATTTAGAATTTAAATGTAATGTATTCCTGTGATTACAATTATTCCAGTCTTCAGTGTCTCATGATACTTCAGAAATCGTTATAATATGCTGATTTGGTGCTCAAGAAATATTTCTTACAAATAAAAATGCTTCAGTTTAAAGGAGACTGCACCTTGGTTTAGGCTTAAGTACAGTAATGTCACGTCTTTCACACCTGTAAGAGGAGGCAGGTCAGAGTGGGGGGTGTTTACACTCTCCTCTGCAGGTGTGTGAGTGGAGGGTGGAGGTCTGAAGGCCGAGGGCATGGCACTGGTGTAGAGAGGGACACTTAGGGGCTCTTTAGATGTGGCAGTACTGGTGGGCATCTCTTCTACTTGCTCCATTTCTAGCTGTTTCACAATCTCTTCTGCCTCCACCACCTGGCCTGGGCAATCCGAGGCTGAGAGGACAAACAGGATAATAGTGAAGGAGAAAGGAGGAAAGACAAAACATGCCTGATTAGGTGATGCATTAATCTGAATAAAGGTGCAACAGTGTTTTTTTTTTTTTTTTAATTACGGTCATCAAAATATTAATACTACAAATACCATTGCATGCAGGAAGGGTGCATGGATAATGGAATTCAGAATAATTTTGGCATTTACAGGATGTATAGTTGCCTAGTAACTAGTGGTTAAGTTCGCTCAATATTCAAAATGGCAGCTCTTCCCAGTTTTACTTAGAATCCCCCCGCTCTCTTTTTTTATTTCAATATTGTCGTTTTATATAAAACGTCCTCTCATGAACTGCACTTTTTAATGTTCTTAAAACTTGTCAAGTCTCATCTTTAGAGGTGATTTGTGAAATATAAACAGACATTTTTTAGATTAGATTCAACTTTCAATGCACATGTAAGGTACAAGGCAACGAAATGCAGTTTGCATCTAACCAGATGTGCAATAAGCAGTAAGTACAGAATATACAAGGTCTACAATATGTACAAAAACTATACAGATAAGTATTATGGACATAATTTACAGATTTTAAATACTATCTGCATGATATACAGATAGGTGTACTATGAACATACTATACAGATGGATTATGTAAAAGTGTAGTACACTATAGGCAGAACGATGAACAAATGAACAATTTAAACTATTGCAATGGACAGTAAAGTGCATAGAAAATACTTTGGTGTGCAAATGGATTATTCAGTGTTTCTGTATGAATAGACAGTAGTGCAAGTAATAAGTTTACAGTTTTTTCTTGTTGTAAATAAATAAATCAGATGTGTTACAAATACAATATAAAATACGAGTACAAGCCCGAAGCTACTCACATTCCACAAATCTGGCTTCACTACCACTTAAATGTTAGGGGTTAATAACAAATAAATGAATTAAAATAAAAAAGTTTATTGTGTACAAGTGTTGTGTTAATGTGTCAACTGATGCAGAAATAATTTACCATTTTTATTTGCTGGTGAGAAGAAATTGAAGACAGGTGAGAAGATAGTTCCAAGCAGGGTGGTGCGAGGTGGACTGTTCACAACCTCCTCAGAATCCTCCAACTTCCCGTTAGGCTTACTCGTGTCATGGTTTGTGGTTTCTATAGGACAAAGTATGAAAGGAAAAAATAAATGAACATATTACATATGCATAATCAAATTATAAATGCAGAAGAGACCATTTAAATCCCCAACTCAATATAGGTTTTTTACTCCATAGTTGTTGCCCTTTTTCAGTTGAATGCTTGATACTGAAATCAGAGAATTTATTTGTACTTCTGATTACAGTAGCAAAATGTTTCTCTTGAAAGCTACATGCCATTGTTTTGAATTAATTTGTTAGTATTTATATTAATACAGAACCTATGAAACTGTGTTCACTAGCATATTGGTTTTTGCTGTTATAATGGCAGTGTCAAATCATGGCATTTCACTAGTATAAGTTCCAATTACATTTCCGTACAGTGACAGTTCCAGTGCAGACTATAGTATCAGTTGTCGTTGTTTAACTAGAGCACACAAGGGACTGACCTCCATTGACAAAGCTTCTTCTGCGTGCCCTGTAGATGCTTTTCCTTGGCAAGTCATTTTTCCTCTGTGGGGTGGAGGTGATCAGCTCGCAGCTCAGACGATTCCTCTTTGCTGGGTTGTCTGGCTCCACCTGAAACACCAACAGTGAGTTTTCTACGCACCAGTTTTAACATGTTTAAGTTAAGAGATGGATGAAAACCTATCATTAATATATTTAAACTAAATATTAATTATTTATATATATTAACCATTAATATTTTAATTAAAATGCTAAATAACAAAAACAACAATAACAACATACAAATCAACATGAATATGCATCGATATGAGTGAATAATAAAGCCTATAGTTTACATAATTAATAATAGGTTAGCATCCAGTTAGGGTTGCATTGAGGCCTGCCACAATATCAAAACTGACCGCCACAAATAGATTTTCCAAAACGCTTTGATTGTTGAATAAACTTGAGAATTGCAGGTTTTAAAATTGAAACCCAGTGCAGGTGTTTTTATAGTGCATTTCTTAAGGAAACTGACCGTTTAAAAAAAATGTAGATGTCATTTTCATTTCATCTTGCAAGTAATGTCTGATAAAGCAGTTTTTGTGAGCGAGATGCTGTTTTGTGTACAGCCGTTACCGGGGAAGCCTCTATATCTCCCATTCTCCTGCTGGCAGAGAATTCATTTTCATATTTATGCTGCCACAAATAGAGTGCAAGTCTATGGGAATGGGAAACTCTGCTAAATAAAAAATAAAATAAAAATAAAAAAGGAAAAGACTGATCATAATCCACTAAAAAGCACATGTGGAATGAAATAAAAACAATTTGTCCTAGTGTTGGGCGATATGGTCATTTTTCAAATAGTCATATTGTCAGCCCATTAGATCGATGATACACGTTATTATCGTGCATGGCTGGACCAAGAGAGACTCTTTGTTCTTGTCATAGCATAACTATTTGGTGTTTTAAACTGTGCAGGTGCATGAGAGAGAGCCTATGGAATCATCAATAATAATAAAAAAATACTTTCAAACATACTGATAAACTAACGTTAAACATAAAATACTGTATTTAAAACAGCTAGTTCATATATAGTCAGACGCAACGGTCAATATCGCATCTGTGCATGGAAGTTATCAGTCTAAATGTCAACGGTGTGCTGAAGTGAAATAGCTGGGCAGTTTGATAGCCGAATTATAATAAGTACAAATAATAATAGTTATTATTATTATAATTTAATACATTAATAGGAGACTGAGCCTAATACCGTCTTGATTATCGACAGAGAAATCTGCTTATTTCGATATCTCTGACTATCGTCGATACACAATACTATCGTCTATCGGCACAACCCTAATGTTTCCTAAAATCAGCTCAAAATATCAATAATGTTTGATGTCCCCAGACTGTATGGAATCATGGTCTAAAGTAGGGTTGGAAATCGAAAATCCATTCAGACCTTGCTCGCTAATCTAAGTGCTCCAAATTTTGGCTAAACTTGTCATCAAGCATAAATCAGAAGCCGAAAAAGCGAAGTATAATATTTGGGGTAAGATAAACATGATGTTGCAAAAGAGGTGTCACCACCAGCATGACAAAGCACTTTAATTTAACAGATTGTTAAAGATCACAAACACAATTCAAACACCAAAGTAATTCAATTCCTAAATTACAATGATTCATCTGTTTTATTCCTCAACCTTTGACTTTTTTTGACATCTAAAATTTTAATTTCATTTTTAAACCACACTGGAATCAAGAATAATTGTAATCGATAAGCAGAATCTGAATTGATAAAATTCAATACCCAAACCTAGTATAAATCTAAAAACAAAAACAAAATCTGTTCCATCATATACCATGCAATTTAAGAAATCTGTAAGGTCAAATCTGCAGACTGGCTTGAAACTGTCAATTTGGGGCAAAAATCTGGGCAAACGTTGTGTAGTGTATTTCAGCCTTTAGTTTAAAAAATGTTGAGAATCACTGCCCTAAATCAAATCAATGTGATCTAGAACCCAAACAAGATAACTTAATACCTTTACTGGACATAATATGTGCAGCAGACAGCATGTCTGTTAAAGCCAAACCTACCTACGGTCATTATGAAAGCACTGTGGAACCAAAGCTAAAATTAGAACAGGACCGAGCTCCTCAGACAAGCAGCGGCATTCCACCATGCATTTCTGGGGGAATATGATACCAGGTCTTGCTTGCATTCTATTCTAGAACATTCTGGGCTACGATAATCAAAACGAAGAAAACAGCTGTAATGGTCTGGATCTGCCACACTTGATGAACTCATAATAAAATAAAGAGAAAGGCTGCGAGAGGCTCACCTTTATGGAACTTCCATGGATGAACTTCTTGATGCTTGACAGAAGGCCGGAGTGCTTCCGCTTGGTCCGGGCCAGGCTGGGCCTGCGGGCGAGGTATGGCTGCTGAGAAGCCTTGCGCATTCTCAGCTTCATTTTGTTAAGAGTCACATGTAAGACTGAGGAGAGAAAGAAGACAAGACAGAGAAGCTCATACAAAAGGTATAGAAAGACAACAAAACTGTACACAGAGAAAGAGTAACACAGGAGGAAATCACTCCATTTTACAAAGACCTTGAAAAGTCCAACTCCATTCTCACACGCAGGTAAATGAATCACACTTTTAATGTATTTGAATGAATTATTGTGCTTAACTCAGTTTTTAAAAGTACAGCACTTCAGCCAAAAGCCCTAGCCAATGACATCTGGATCTATTCAGGCAGCATATCCTCCAACATGTTTCATCATTCAGTTGAAGCACCTCCACAGCAAAGCATTCTCAACTACTAGTGTGTTATCATTTCCCACATATAGAAGAACCCTAAATTTGGATGGATGGACCTTCTTTTCTTTGCAAAACGAGATACTTTGAAGTGTTTGTAGTGTATTTTTTGTTATTTTAATGAAAGTCAGAGGTGTCCAAAACTACACTAAAACCTGCTGACATTCAGGGACTTTCATGGACATTAAAAATAATTAATAATAAACAAGAAAAGAAAAAAAGTCACAGAAACAGGCATGTACTGACACAAAGGCAAGTAAACTTAATGAAAGAAAGGTGATCATAGATCAACAGCAAGTAGCATTTTTTTTGCTTAACACAAAAAAGAAGGGGAGGGGGGAGGTGAAAAAAGGAAAGGGAGAAAAACAGCTAATGTTTTCCTGATGTCGAGGAAGTGTCCTTCTCTTCTTTAAAGGCAACCCTGTACATTGTGGGGTGGGGGGTAATCCTGAAATTAACAACAGCACTTGGTCGTGTGTCACCCCTCCTCGAAGCATACTTATGTAACAAGACCACAAATGTGTTCCAGCATTAGTGACCCATCATGAGTTATGCCAGCTCTGACTGCACCTTCCCAATACTAGTCATGAAGAAATCTAACTAAAATGATTTAGTAAAAAATCTTTGTAGATCTAACACTGGGGTAGATTTCCTATGTCCTCCCAGATGCCTTTTTTTATAACATGCAGGATTATCTAATTTTCATAAAATAAAACCCTATAGTAGTTCACTTTTCTTCTCCATCCTTCTGATTCTGAGAGAAAACTCGCCTGATGTCTGTTTGCTATAGCAACGAAGGCTACTTTCATTCCTTCGTACATTAGTTTCAACAACATTGTGAAAACATTTATCATTCAATAGATCTCTGTGCATGTATGGAATTATATTTCCTTCAAGAAAAAATTAACGTAACTTTATAAAACTGAACATAACTTTTTCAGAAACTATCAAAAATATGCCATTACAAAACATAAAAATTACAATGAAAAGGAAAAAATTAAAAATCGCACAAATATAACAGGCTCTTCAAATATGCTTCATTCTTTGTTAATGTTTTTAAAAGATTTGTTTTCGTTAATCGTGGATTCTGAATGCATTGCCAAAGATTTCGATTATGCTTTGCAGTTTTTCATTTGGTGTTGACACAAACCTCTCGTGGGGGCGGGCTTAACAGTGATCTACTCTGATTGGATAGTGAGCTTTTGATGGACAGGTGCTCTCTTAACTGGAAGTACAGACGTCACTCAGTGGTGCCCATATTGGAAAGCTCTCGCGGTGATTTGTATGCAATACATCATGCTTTGTATTACTAAATGTGTCAATAATATTTGACCTTCGATCGTCTCAGTCTGTAAAGATGAGCTCTCAGGAGAGATACGGAGTGGCATCATCTTCCTCCTGCTCAAAATATTATTTACACTAAATATCAAATATGTAAAAATAATATTTGACCTTCGATGGTCGCAGTCTGTAAAGATGAGCTCTTGTCCTTCAATGCAGCTTGAAGTAAGCTTGTCTTACTGAATGACAATAATAACCCACAATGAACTGTTGCACACTGTAACATGAAAAACTTTTATCGATGTTATTGGTTACTTCAGTAACACAAGCTGACTTCAAGCTGCCTTGTAGGACAAGAGCTCATCTTTACAGACTAAGACGATCGAAGGTCAAATATTATTTGACGTATTTAGTAATACAAAGCACGACCTATTGCATACAAATCACAGCGAAAGCTTTTTTTTTTATGCAGAGAACAAAAACATACAAAAGTATAAACATACATCACATAATATCAAACACAAAAAACCCCCCACAAAGAATAAAACAGAACTAAAGAAAAGAATACCCAAAGCCAATTTAATTTGTGATGAATCATTCAAGAATAAAGCTGTATCATCCGCTAATTGACTAATTTGTATTTTAGTGTTACCAATTGTGATACCCTTTAATTGACTATTGTTTATATGTGTGCTAAGGAACAGTGTTGCAATTAGAAACAGGTAAGGGGAAACTGGAGATCCTTGCCGAACTCCTCGTTTTAAAAAGAATCTAGGTGAAGTACCATTACTTAATTTGATGGTGCTGTTTCAGTTTATAAAATGTAAAAATAAATTAAATTAAAAATTAAATTTATGCATTTAGCAGACGCTTTTATCCTAAGCGACTTACAGTGCATTCAGGCTATCAATTTTAACCTATCATGTGTTCCCGGGGAATCGAACCCCCAACCTTGCGCTTAATAACGCAGAGCTCTACCAATTGATTTACAGGAACACATTTATGTGTTTATGTTAACCATTTGAACCATTTTTCGTAGAGCCTAAAATAAAAATCTCTGAACAGCACTATCCAATTATGTTTAATTTTTTAGTGTGCTATTTTTTGTGATTGACTTTGTACCTTTTAAATTATTCTTTAAAAAAGTTGTTTAAAATAAAAACAAATTTTTAATAACATTACGTGAGCTTAATGTGAACAGGGGTGTGCTTAAAGTGTACAAACATGTACCCATTAAGCACAGTCTGACTTTTCAAATTTAATGATATATATCTTAACAGAAATGCTTTTGTCATTTAAAAATACAATTAAAAAAAATAAAAAATAAAGTGTGTGAGAGATTAAACTTATTTAAAGGGGGGGTGAAATGCTCGTTTTCACTCAATATCCTGTTAATCTTGAGTACCTATAGAGTAGTACTGCATCCTTCATAACTCCAAAAAGTCTTTAGTTTTATTATATTCATAAGAGAAAGATAGTCTGTACCGATTTTTCCCGGAAAAACACGAGCGCCTGGAGGCGTGACGTGTGGGCGGAGCTAAAGAATCACGAGCGCCAGTAGGCTTTTGCATCGAGAGCGTTTGGAAGCTGTGACAGCTGTGAAGGCTGAAACTGAACGAGAGCAGCAGCAGCAACGACTCGCTCCGAGCGGGGCTCGAACCCGGGTCTCCGATGGGAGGCGGACGCACTAACAAGGAGGCAGAGATATTTTAAGCAGTTTTACTCACCTCCTGTGGTTCCAACACACGATCGTGACCCTTTTTCGTTGGGATTGCATCATCCTTAAGAAATAAACTATACGCAAATCCGTCGTCAAACTGGGCTTTGTTTGTAAAACAAGCATTTTAGAAATGCAGGGAACAAACACAAACACTTGCACAACTCCGTTGATGCTCTGTAAAAATAAACTCCATCCACTGGTCCCTTAATACTGTTTTTTCTTTGGTAATCTGTGCAGGGTTGTCTTGCCCTGGCAACCAAATCACACGCGCGCTCGTTCTGATCAGGCTGTGCTCAGCCTCTCAGTGCTCTGCTATATTGGGAGCACGCGCTCTTCCGGCAAACGTGCCCTCAGGACCCATATAAGGAAATTCTGCTCCATCTAACGTCACAAAGAGCCATACTCGAAAAAAAACTTTCCGAAACTTGTGACAAACCGGAAGGAGTATTTTTGGAACAGAAATACTCCTTCAAACATACAACTTAATTTTTGAAACTTTGTCCATGTTTAGCATGGGAATCCAACTCTTTAACAGTGTAAAAAACTCAGTATGCATGAAATAGCATTTCACCCCCCCTTTAAACAACGTTTTGCACTGAAACCAATATCTTGTGCACTAAAAATTTCTCAATGTAGATTTTGGTGAGCTTAATAGGTACATCTCAGCTTTTTCCTTTACCACCACAAATGGTGACTCATCCACTGCCTCAAACAGACATCATGCCAAGACAGCTACCTCAAAACACTGAGCTGAAGCCTTTCTTCAAGAAGAACAGAGGCACAGTGATATTCAGCAGCCTTCAACAGCACAGTAAGAATCAGTGAAGCCAAACTTCTGGTTTAAATAACATCAGCAGACATTAAAACACCCTAAACAGCAGGAAATAAAGATAGATTTTATCCATCAAAATTAAAAAAGATTAATTTGCAACTATTGCTACTGATCTCTTCCATCACAGCAGGTTTCTGAAAGTCAGTACGTTGCAAAAATGCATACATTCACAAATTAATCAATAAAATATACACAAAAGTTGGTTTGAAACAAAAACATGCCCTGACAGACCAACAGCAAATCTAAGATTGCTGACATATTTCCAAGAACTGATCTCCCTAAGGCTTTATTTTTTGTGTCTGCTCAGTTTGACTATGGCATTTATTAAAATCTTTCATGTAATATTCATATTTTGCCGGTATTATCTTAATTATTGAAAAAATTTCAGTTTTAGTTTACAATAACGCTGCACTGAGTACCTTATAGTAAACTGCCTGACCTGTACATTTTAATAGTAACACTTGACCAATGGTGTCTAAACATCTTAGTTGAACTTCTGCACGGTTTGCCAGTAATTTAGCATTTTTAACTATGACTTTACTACGAAGAACAATAAGAAATGTAACATACCAAGCTCTTGCAACTGTTTCATGGCAGGGTGTAATTAAATTTTTCATTCATTTTCTCAAACACTATCAGCAGATCCTAAATTGTTGTATTTTCTAGTATCTTTAGAAGCTAGTTGTGTAGTTTTGATTTATGAAAGATATTTTAATTCAGCAGAATGTATATATATAAAAAAAAGTGTCTTTAGTTTCTACCACAAAACAGGAAGAACACATTAAGATTTCTAATGTGTAAGGTTAGCTATTTTATTATCGTGACAGTGGTAGTTTCTCATAATGAAAAAGTTTGAAAACAAATGTATGTTTTGAAATTTTATCAGACATACAAAACAAACAAAAAAAAGCCTCTGAGGGCCCTTGAAATAGACTTGACAATGGAATAGCAATGGTTAAGAACCCGCTGCCCTACAGTCAGATCTTAGAAAAAGAAGAAGAGACAGACAACACATTAAGTGTTGCCACACCATGACTGTTTAACCTTATCAGACACTTACGAAATTATGAAATTCAACCGCTGAAACCTGAACAGTTTGGTGGTGGGCGGGAAACACACGCTTAAGAGATTCTGTACGGAAGACGAGCAACTTTCTCACGATTTCCCCGTTTAACCAGACGTTGAGAGTAACTGTCCACACAATGATTACACGACTCCACAGTCCGTGAGATGTATTTCTAAACGCAGCAAACGCTCTGAACACATCTGTGCATGTCTGTCTTCAATGTAGGACACATGCAAGCATTCTCTCCGTAGGAAACCAGCCTCTCGTGACCCGCTGTTACTAGAAGAAGCCTCGTATGCCATTCAAAACAACTGGCAGCGTTCGAATGACAGAGAAAGCGCGGGAACGACTCGCGAAAACAGCAGCTACCTCGCCGCGGGTTTAGTTACTACGGGAGCGAACCACAGCGAAACATTACCGACTAGAGCAAACAGACGGGGGTTTTGGGGGGACCCCATCTTCACAAGCAATAGAGACGGGGTAATAACTTACTGGACGAATCTCCAGGAATCGAGACGCAGAATCTCGGTCGTTTTCAGAGCTGCTGACACTTGCTGTTTTTTTGCGTGCCCCTTCAGACGAGGTTCACCTCTGTCCTCCCCGCACCTCTGGACGCCATTTCCCGCCTCCGTACCCACACAGTCAACGGCAAGTACCCGGATGAAGAAGAGCGCGCATGCGTATTGCGGTGCGCATCCCACACCCCCTTTCTGTTGTTCCGAGTATCAAAACAATATTGAGGCTTCGCAGTGCGACAGGTTTAGCTTACAGTTACATTACCCATTTAAAAAAAATAACACTTTACAATAGCGAGACTCACATAAAAATGCAGAGGGGAGAGTAATTCCGTTTCAAATTCAAATTCAGTTGAGTCAGTGTCGGGATTCACAAGTTAGCCTGTCAGGTAAACTAACAAAGATTACAGTATCACTCATTTAATTATTCTGACAGGAATGTGGCTCCACTATGTTAGCTTTTGATAATAGAACAAAAGTAGCAGACTGAGTACTAACTAATGTGCGCTAGCATTAGCATCGGATTTATTTATGCATAGCACATCGACATCAAGCCGCCAGTAGAAACAGAACGAGCGCAGAGTATGATATGAGAAGGAAAGGCACGTTCTGGTTGTCATGGCAATACCGTTACTAAGCACTTCGGTGGAATGCCTGTGTATTCCTGAATTAAGCGAATTCCATTCCACGTTAGATGCCATCGTGTCATACAAAGGCATTCCTTATACATATGTCTTATAACAAAATATTTTGAAAGATCGTCAATCTTTGGCACAAATATAAACGTTCTTAATGCAAACAGACAGTAATACTTTACAGAAAAAAGAAACATTTTATTGTTACCGTAATATAATCATTTATGTTTGTAAAGCAGCCTGGGACAAATGAATGAATATTTCTGGGTGCTCTTCTTGATGCTACTACTTTCTAGACTTCAAGGCACAATATGTAAGATGTCGCCGCTAGAGGGCGCGAATTCAAAACAAACAAAGAAGTAGTTTGATGACACCGTGACTGAGTGTGGGATCATGGGAGTTGTCGTCTTCATCCCCACAACTGATGCAATCCGACGGGACTCGGGCAGAACTCATGTTCATGGATGAGCTAATGTAATAAAGATGTATTAACGTCGTAGTAGAAGCAGGGTGAGGCTGAAAGCCGCCAAAGCGAAACAAAGACGCTGAAGTAACTGTTAATGTGGGATAAGCGTGACACACGGCTCGAAAGCAGCAGAGCTTTTATTATGCCACAGTCGACGGCGCCCGCTTCTTCCGGTATAGCAACACTTTTTTTTTATTTTTTATACCATACTAGATACATTTGAAAGTTATGTTATAATGCTCCTCTGTGCGGTCGTCACCATTATATTATGTTTTGCGTTTTATTAAAGCGCCTTTGGTGATCCATGTAGTCTACAAAACAAAACCGGAAATCGAGTTTGCATGATGTCATTTGGCAGGTGACGCAATGACCAGGAACGAGTCACTATTTAAAATAATTTGGATTTAAACATTCTTCACAACATTTGGGATATTAGAAGTACACAAGTCAGCTAAATATAGAAGCCTGTTCTAGTGTTTTTTGGGAATTAAAAAAAAAATACATATTGTGCCTTTCAGTCACAGTGATAGGATTTGTACTTTTCCCAAAACAGGACCAGTTTATTTGAAATCTAGAATATTTTGTTAATTGTTATACTTAGATTGCACTGCACAGCTGTGTAAGAGAGCCCAAACATCCATGTGACAGATCTCAAAAACAATCACAAGCTATAAGAGTACATTCAGTATGCCAACCCTACCAAATTCTGCTTAGTTATGAAACAAACATAAACAGTTAGGTCTATGATCATTATGTCCTTTTGAGAGTTTAACAATTTTACAGCATTCATTGACACTCAGATTTCTCCTTATATGTACTGTACAGCTACCAGTAAGAAAGGAAGCAGGCCAACAGCTGTGATGAGTTTAGTCTGGGGTATTGCTTTTTTCCATTTTCTTGATGATCTACTGGCTGATTTACAAATGCTGCCTTTTGCATGCAACAATGTCCTTACAAGACTCCATGTGCACTTTTGAGTGCTCCTTCAGAATAAGAAACAGTAGTAAAAAAACAAAAAAAACAAACACGTCTGACCAATTGGTGCCATTATGAGCCAGAGCGATGTTAAAAAGTTGAACAGCAACTTCCCATTGTTTATACTTCGATTTAGCAACAATTTTCCAAAAAAGATAAAGAGAGGAGAAAAAAAGGGGGAAACCTGGTGTTGTAGAGGTCCTTTACACCAGTAGTATCAATATGTTCCACTATGTTAATCTAACAGAGAAATAGTACTTCTCTATTATCTATTCACAGTAGTGTCCCCCAGTCCCTGGAGAAGCTATTTTATTATCCCCCCCCAAAAAAAAAAACATTTGTATAATATATTAGTTCCAAATCCCATTTAGGATAGACCTGTGCTACAAATGGGGGCAAAAAAACAAACATGAAAACAATATGCTCCAAGTATGTCATGTGCAAGCAAACATTTGCAGCAGATCATGAAATCACTGTCGTATTTAAGTTGATTTAAATTATTTGCATTCACTGATTTCACAGCCGAAACCACTGAAACTCGTTCCTCTCTGAAGACAATGAAATAGTTTGAATAGTCTGAATGTCTCCTATCATGATACCAAAATTGCAGGTGAAATCCAAAGTTCCTTTTCCTGGCTTGGCTACTTCACTGTCAAAAGCATCCAAAGCTCAATGTAAAGGATTTTTGAGAGGTTTCACTACAGGACGTCAATGGCTTGATGTCGCTTTCCATAATCCACAACCCTTTCACCTGGAGCTTCCCGATCTTCATCGTCTGAAAGATACAACATGGATAATTACAATTCAGTGATTACAATTACAACAATGGCTGACTAACTAACTAGCCTAAATTTCATGGGTGAAGACAAATATGCCTATGCACATTCAAACTAATAATAGTGAACGCTACCATGGCCACATACACACTGCAAAGTTTTGGGAGTGACAACCACATTGTCTGAATCCTGCAAGTTAGGGCTGTAAAATAATTCGGTATCAATTAATCGATTTTACAGCCTATCGTAAATATTCTTTTTGTTTGCTAACAAATTTCAAATGGTAACTTTTGTCAAAAATGTCAAGTAAAACGGTCACAGTTTTTTTTTTTTTCAGCTGCCAAAATGTTTCTATGGTTATTACTATATAATATAGGGCTGCATATTATTAAAGACATGCAATATGCGCTAACTTAATGCAATGTGCAATACACGTCAATGGTCTGTGTAAAATTAATTCAACTTAAATATATTTAAAAAATAAAAATATTACCAACACAAGTTTCACAACAACTTCTGAAAGTGAGCAGCAGTGTTTTCATGCAACTTTGAATAATTTTTTTTTTTTATAAATGTCAAATCCTAGAATGTAATTTAATATTTATTAACTCTTAATATGGTATATTATATATAGTTATAATCGACCAGAAAACTTCAAATTACCAAATTGTTTGAGTTATTGCAAATATACTTGTTATTTAGAAATATCATGCAGCCCATGGTGTATGCATACGGAACAGAAAAGTACAGGATTCATTCTTGCACTTACATGCAGTGGTCACTCTCTAGACTTTCCATTGTGAACATGGCCAAAGAGACATATGGTTTATAACCGTCACAAGAGATAAGTGATAGAGATGCTAGCAAAATGCATTAAGATGGCCCAGTCTACAAGCCTAAACAGCAGTGACTTCAAAACAACTCTTTTAAAATGTCAAATCCCTGGTGAAAAAGATCCAACACAGGTGTTGTGGTGTTGATGGCACAGGTGTCACGTGCACCGAAAACACAATAACTCTACACACAAGCATGCTGATTAGTACAGACAATGACTGGAATGAGGCATGCTGGGAGAGAAGGTTCAGTCTCATAACCACAAGGTCCGGTAAGGTTAAAAAGCTCACATTCATAACTTTCTCTCTCATTCACACATGCTCTCAGCACACTGAGGTGAGGGCATTCTCCTTGATTGACCCCTTCAACAAGTCTTTCAAGCATTAGGCCAAACGGGCTGACACTGACAGTACTTCAGTATGCTGCGAGCCCATGAAGACTGAACCAGCAGCTTAATTTAGCAGCACAGCAACAGCACAAGGGACAGGGAGAGGAGACGGAAGAGCAAAGCAGTCGCATTCCCCCTGGCTCACCTTGGACGTCTTCCTCCCCACCATCACCATCCTCTTCCTCATTGTAGGCCAGCTCGGCCTGCTTGTCCGCCTCATACTCACCCACGTTGCCATCATCTCCGTTATAGTCCGCCAGCTTATTGCCGTGTTGCGGATCTACAGGGGACTCATTTTCATCAAAGAAACGGCCTGCAGAGGCAGAGAAGGGCCCCGTCAGGAAAGAGCAAGAAAGAAAGGGGAAAGAAAAGACGGAGCAAAAATTCTAAGTAGTAAAAGATGGGGAAAGAAGGACATTAAGGGAATAGTAAACGAAAGCACAGAAAGGCAGACAGATCAGAAGCATATTCACTAGAATACAAAGCTAAGAAAGGACAATGAAGCTACATGGAATGTAATTGCTTATGCCATAATTTAGGCCCAAAGGAAATAAAATCAACTGAGGACAACTGAGGAATGGAGCTGGTGGTCGAGGAGTTCACAAAGAAGAGAGGAGGGCTAGGTGGGATGGGGTACATGATGGTGTGGAGGAGTTTAGCAGGCGGAGCAAAGTCAGGCAGTGCAGTAATCAGCAGAGAACCAGATTCTGTTGCATCAAACCCCAGAGAGAGTCTTAAAAGAATGTTTCACCCAAAAATGAAAATCATTTACTCAGCCTTGTGTCACTTTTAAACCATTTTTATTTTTCTTAAGTGGAAACAAAAACTTGAGTGAGAATTACCATCAACTTGTGCAATTTGGTAATTCCGAAGCAGCTTGAACATTCATAATTTTTTGTTCCAAGCAGAGCATAAAATAAGGTTTTGAAAGACGACTTATGTGTGAGCTATTTTTTAAGATGGGAGAGCCTAAAGACATGAATGTAGCCAAATGGCTCTTTACGGAACCTTTATGGAAACTCCCACATAAGAGAATATTTGAAAATAAAGTCACGTGTCACAGCTTCTGGGTCCACTAACACTGTGCTTTAGTACACCCCAAAATGCTGATTTTAGAAGAGGCTTGGACCCAGAAACAGTATTTGATGTCATGACTAAGCAAGTGGATAGCTGAAGCTTCATCTTGATATCTTTATACAATTTAATACTCACTCTGACGATGACGTGGAAGGTCAGCAGGCGCAAGGTCCCTGGCCTTGTGCTGGTCAATGTGTTTGGGAAGGCCCGGAGCTGGTTTAGGAGGAGGAGGAAGTCCAACTCCCTCTGCCTTTAAACCTTCAGCTAATGAAACAAGGACAGACACAGTACTGGATATTAAAATATTATATTTCTGTAAGTAGATGTCACTTAATGGTGTGATTCTAATCTCCATTATTCCCATGTGAAAAAACAGTTTAAATAAAAAATTTAAAATTCAATTAATGACAGGGTCACATAGAAAATAAGAAAGATGTAAACAGGGCAGTTTCTCCCAAGCAAGAAAAAAAAAACAGTAATAATGAAAGAATTGTTTAAATTAAAGAACAGAATCTCTACTACATGGCTTTCCCAGTATTAAAAAAAAACAATATTTCCATTGTCTGAAGGTGTGTGAGCAAAACAGTGTTTAAAAAAAAACTTTTAGTAATATCATCCAGAAATTGAGAAAACTGATGCAAAAAGATTGCATCTATAGTAAAAACAACAACAACAACCAACAAGTATGAATAAAAGTAATTTCAGAAAACGATGAAGAGTCGTTTTAATACAGTTCTACCTTGTGTATTATGCAGTAATGGAATCCTTACAACTATGTGTTTGAGTACCGTATTTTCCGGACTATAAGTCGCACTTTTTTTCATAGTTTGGCTGGTCCTGCGACTAATAGTAAGGTGCGACTTATCAAAATTAATTTGACATGAACCGAGAGAAATTAACCAAGAGAAAACATTACCGTCTCCAGCCGCGAGAGGGCGCTCTATACTGCAGAGCACCCTTTCGCGGCTGTAGACGGTGATGTTTTCTCTTGGTTCTTGGTTCTAAATAAATGCGACTTATAGTCCAGTGGGACTCATGTTTTTTTACTCGTCATGACGTATTTTTGGACTGATGCGACTTATACTTAGGTGCGACTTATAGTCAGAAAAATACAGTATATGTCTGGGTCCTGCATCATATTTCTAAGACAACAAACAATAGAGAGGTGTTATTATAAGAAATATAAGCACAGATAAAACATGACCTCTCACCTCCCAGCTGTCTGCGCTGCTCCCCAAACTCATCTGCCTTTATGGCTGCCTTATCTTTGTCAAACAGCAGGGGTTTGTCCGCCACCGGCTTCGGAAGCTGTTGCTGCAAAGGTATGTCGTTGTTCCCCAAATGCAGGTTTTCATCATGGGGCATGTCCGGTAGATCCAGCGGTTCTCCGCGGGCCAAATCATCCCCTGGTCTGGCACCAGCACCAGCTCCAGCCCCAAACCCTGCCCTCTCCTCCTTCAGCAATGCTGCAGCTTCCGCGGGCTCCATGTGTTTCTGCGGCGTGATGGCTGGCTTCTTTAGGGCTGGAGAAACATGAAATGTGAATATGAAGTAATTAGTTTTCTTTTTTGCATGCTTCAGTGTTTTTTCTCTCTGTTACTCATCAGCAAGATGACTATTGTGTAGTTTATATAAATCTTTTAATTTGTGATACTCACCAAAATGTGCGTCTTCTATCTTGCCTACTTCACTGTCCTCAATGCCAGGCATTCCAGCATCGCTACCAGGTTTACCCATATCATCTTGAGTGTATGTGATGGGGGGGGAAAAGCAAAAGAATGAGATTTTCTTTCAGCCAAAGTGTTTATGCATCTGCTCACTGAGGCTTTTCCTACTACCTTTAAGAAGTGGGCCATCATTTCGCCGTGCAGCCACTGTGTGGTGCTCTGCAGCGTCGTCCTCTTTTCTTTTGATGGATTGATCAAGATCCATCTCCACCTGCTGACCCCCTGTGTCCACTTTACGATTCTCTAATAAACTCTGCAATGAAGACATTTTTTGTTTTATGTAAGATATAGTGTTAGTGGAGCCAAGTTGCAGTTTAAACAAATCATTCATATCCCACCTGTCTGAGTTTTGCTGCCTCTTCTTCTACTCTTTTCTTGCTCTCTTCGTATTCTGCCTTCAGCTCGGCTATTTGTTGGCCACACTGCAAGCTGCAATGCACATATTATATAATAGATTTACATTTGCATGATCAACTAGTCTAACATTTTAACAAATCCCTTATGTAGGAATGGAAGGGCATAGAAAACAAGACCCTTTTTTCTGGGTGGGGGTCCACCAGTGTGTGTATTCACCTCTCATATTCTAGCTTCTTTTCCAAATGGGTGCTGTTTTTCCGCACTTCCCTCAGTTGGTCTTCCTGTCGGATGACCTCCTGCCTCAGCTCCTTTACCTGCTCTGTAAATGTGTACACACACACACACACACACACACACACACATACACACACATTAGATCGGCAGTCCAAAACATCACAATATGAAAATATCAGCCAACCATGATTTACCATAATTTGTTTAGATCAGTGTGGAGTAGAAGACTGTATCAGAAAATGTACAAAAATAGTGGTGTACATCCCTTGCATACCCCACCACAACCCTGTTCCACTAACACAGAGGCGATGCTGGGAAGCAGCACCCTCTAGTGAGCACTTCTTACCTTTCAGTCTGTGAATCTCTGACATCTGGGCGCCGACATCATTTTGCATCTTATTCTGGAAAGCACACAAAGAAAAAAAGGGTGAAACCAGGAATGCAATATTTTACAAACATTATATATGTAGAATATACAATGATTCCTGCCAGAAAGATTTTAAGTGTTTAGTCAGAAATAAACGGACTTGAATACATAAAAGCAAATACAACTATATGCCATTTAAAATCATACAAAATGGATGAACAGAATACAGCGTAAAATGGTAAATGATGTAACCGTATACATAACTGTCTATATGATATTTGTTTTATATGCAGTCTTTATATATCTATATAAAATGTATATTTTCTTACATTTTACTTTTTCCCCCAATTTCCAAAATGAAAAATCAAGGTTTTGCTATAATCAAGGTTTGATTATTTATATGGCAAACCTTAATTTTTAGCATCCAATACTCTAGTCTTCTATAATGTTATTATAATATTAATGTTGAAAACCAACACTTTACTAATTACTTTTTTTTTCTTCTCTATTTATAAAATCAAACCATCCCCTGGTCATTTTGAACCCATGAGAAACTGTGTGAAGCTGCCTACACTCTTCAGCATCAGCTCTTTCATGGGTCAAAAAGTATTGTTGTCCAATTCCTTTTCAATGATCCACAGTAAGAGAATTCAATCTCCAGAGCTTTACTGCTGTAAGAGAGGCGGCTGTGATTTTGCGATAGGATTGAGAGGGGGAAGCTCAGAGGGAAGTGTGATCAAGATGACAAATTCACTGAGGGGGACGTGGACACAGTCAGAGCTTGAGTTAGCTGAGATCAGAGCGCTGGCTCAAAGCACAAGACAAGATGATAGTCAGAAAGGCAAATTAAGCTGCAAGGGCAACGGACATAAGGACTGAGCACAGGGGACTGATAAGCCTTGAGCTACTGCTACCGACAGAACATTAGAAGGAAATACAGTCCTAAAAATAAAATAGCAGTCTACTGCACTGTGTGTCTGCAGAACCCACTAACACTGCTCACACTAGCTCAGCTCAATGTCTATGCATGCTCAACCTAAATACTTCTGAGCCTCCAGTGTGTTTGTTTTCCAAACCAAAGCCTCCATCTATTACTCTTTTGATACCTAAAAGGATGCAGGGGCTTGCAGTTAATCTCAGGCACAATGAAGCCAAAGAGGTATATAATACCTAGAGAAAACTGAAAACTGCATTCCTATTCATCTCTGTGACAGCTGCTGAACTGGCATCTACCGACTGGAAACTAAAAGCCAGACCTTACACTGACCCGTACACTAGGAGTACACTTCTACTGCTGATTCCACTAATATGCTGATCAGTCACCCGATTTAAAGTAGAAATTAATGGAGGAATCACACACAGGACAGAGGTCAGTAATTAAAGCATCAATGTCACCCTGTGAAGCAAACAGCCGTTCTCAGCACCCTTCTCATCAGCAGGTGAGAGAGTAACAGGAGCTCACTGCATCACTGCCACTCTTTTACAATATTTGGCTCAGGGCAACAACCACTCACAGATCCATGGACTTGAAGAACTGATCTTCGTCCATAACAATTAGGACCTTAAATAAAACTAAAGTCAATAAGAAGTGGCTTTTACATACGAAGATGGAACCAAGTACTTGGAAGCGAGAGATTTCCTATTTGAAATAACCTTCATAAAGGGATAGTGCACAATTACACCAGGGACATGTATTAAAATAGCGAGGGCCCATTTTGATTTCATGTTTACTTCACATTCACTCTCCTTTTTAAAGTCAACACTTGACCATGCTGACAGATTGATCAGCATACCATCCAAATACCATTGGTTGCAAGTTCTAGTACAAATATTCATCATTCCATCACTTCGACCCATCAGGTTGTACATTTTCTATAACCATCTTATTTTTACACCTATTGTTACCCATAGGTGAAAATTATCATACCGTTTAATAAAGCGAATAAATCAATAATAAAATTTAATAAATAAATGGTGCCACAATATTTAAATACACAGTTTGAAAACTGACAACAAAATGTATAATAACAGAAATATCTGTAACATCAAAACTGGGTTGGTTCAGTTCTGCTAACATTTGCAATTCAGCTCCAGTAGCCCACAAGCTTCAGAAACAGCTTCATTACTGAGATATCAATTATTTGTAAAGGGTCCTATGCTTCACAGCTTCATTCTATTTCCTACATCATAAAACATTTACTGGAACGATTAATAATTCAAAAAGAATATGGCTGATTTTTTTCCCATCATAAACAACCTGAAGATCCAAAGGCGATGATCTTTCGTAATAGGGTTGCTACTGCCCAGAAAGAAACCCATGTTTCTTCATTGACAGTTGTTCACTACAATCAATATTTCAGACCAATTTTATTCCCAAACTACATATGAATTACTATATTATATTTCACTGGACAGCCCTTGACATGTCAATGGCCCAGCTATACAGGTGGCGTGCTCTTAAGTTTGCACACATCATCTGAGCAACTGCCACTGAGATGAATGGCAATGCTAATAGTTAACACTCTTTGGACCGAGCACAAAGCAAAAGTGAACAGGAAAGGATGAGTGAATAGGTGTGTCTGTGTGTGCATATGGTCTCCACCTTTGGTTTACAGGACAGGAAACAGGATGACATTCCCAGTAGGGAACAGATCCTATTCCTAAACCAATGACACATGGACAAAGTATAAAATGACACCATGAAAGGAATAAAATTTGACACTTAAATGTAAGCTTTATTTTTCAGGTACAGTATGTGTATTTAGCCTTATTGAATTAACAAATATAAAAAGTGAAACACTGTACACATCAATTGCACATTGATTCTAATGAAATCAAATGTATTACAATTCTTCAGTCAAGAGTGATTTTTTCCTCTGCGTTTTGTTGTTTAATTAACATTAAAAACATTAAAAGAAAAGTTTACCACATAAATGAAAATTCTGTCAACTGTCTGTCAATTCTGTTATAGTGTTTTATTTTTCTACCAGAATTTACTCACTGTCAGGTTGTTTTAAACCTGAATGGGTTTATTTTTCTGTTGAATATTATATTAAATTCAATGGGGACCAACTACTGTTTGGTTACTCAAAAAATCTTATTTTGTGTTTAGCACAAGAAAGAAATTAATACAGGTTTGGGACAACGTGAGTAAATGATGACAATTATTTTTTGGGTGAACTATCCCTTTAATAAAAGTCAGCAGCATGTTTCATCTCCTGTCCCTTTAAGAGCTGCATGCATCAGTGTTTCTCTCAACGGTTTACTTTCACTTAAGACATAAGCAACTGTGTTCATATGAACACCTTGTGTGTTTTAGACAGTATTAGCGCAATCAGATGCGATACAAAATTTAGTTCAGTAATTAGGAGCAATTTGACATGCTTTTAATGTGTGCGTGCTTCAGGTGTATGCACTGGAAAAAGCATATCAGAACAGCACGCATATGAAATGTTTAACAAGGCAAGGCTTTATAGCAAATAATGTACTTTTTTTCATGATTTTCTTACTAAATATTAACAAGCAAGACATTAGTTTGAGGTTAATAGTGAGAATTGGTAAACTAAAGTGTGACTGGGAACTTAAACTAAAGAAAAATGGCTAACATACAGCCAAATACATCAGGACGCATGGTATAAATCAACATTTTCAGTTAATTCAGTCTGTACAAGGTTGCAAAGCTTCAGGGTGCCTCCTAAAACAAGAACACATTTTACAAGTACTGCTGTAGGCAATGAACGTGAAAGGGTAATAATCTGTAAAGGGGCCTGAGCGAGCAATTTGACCAAACATTTGCTGCAGCACAGCATCAATCTATAAAAGTACAGGGCATCCAAATGCACATGGAATATCAATGCTCATAAACCCCATTCCCCTTTCCAGGTAGACAAAACCTAGGCAGAAATGAGTCTCAAAATCGAGCTTCTGCAAAAGTGACATCTTCCACTTCACCCTCTTCTCACAATAACCAAGGCAATTGATCCATTTACTGACAATGGAGAAGAGACAGAAGTGCTACAGAACAATAAATGGAATGAATGCCATTTAAAGCACTCTCACATATATATTCCTACTAAAAGTTATTTACAAAATAAGCAATCATGACCGCTTTCTAGCCCTTAGTAACAACACACACCCAGCAGTTATGTTGATATAATATCAAGAATAAAGAGAGAGACAGAGGGCAGTATGGGAAGACCTGGAGACATGAAGGAGCGTGGGGTGTGCTTTCATCCCTGGGCACACAGATGGGCCCTGACCATGAGCTCTCAGCTGTGTCACACAACCACAGGGATGCCCACGGCTTGAATCCATAAAGAGCAGCATGCTCTCTGTCCTGTCTGCTCACGTTTTTAGTGTAATGATGTGGAGATATACAGTATATCAAGACACTCATTCTTTACTTAAAAAGACCAACTTAACACAAACATTTTAAAGGTGAACGCCCATATTTTTACATTTTATATATAGTTTGTGGACAGAATTTTTATGGGAAGCCTGTATTTATTCCTGTTTCAATGAAAGTAAAGTAGCACAGCAAAAGTCAGTGCTGCCGTCTGTCACACAAAAGGAAACTGTCTTATCTGCAGACACAACTAGTAGAACAGGAACAAAGGGAACTGTTAACTTTTTTTGAGAAAGTATGTGATCTACTTTTAAATGCACGGTATATAAAAATAAAATAAAAATTGATCAGTGAAACATACTATACTGCCGGAAAAACTGAATGTTTCCTGAAGCAAGGCACTATTAACTAAGACAATCACCTACACAACTTTGTTTGCATTAACTAAGCAACACCAGAAATAATTAAACCTTCTCCAAATGCTGAAAGGGCTAAACAAACAGACTTATGTGCACTGATCATAATAGAGAGACATTTGCAATGGCCGAGTTTCCCAAAAGCACTGTAATCCTAAATTGATCGTAGCTCCATTGGAGACAATTGGTTCTACGATCAACATAGACTTATGATCATTTTGGAAACCGCAGCCATGGTTAGTCATTGTTTTAGATAATGCCACCTGGAGTCATTATTCTAACCATCTATCCATACTGAAGATAAATATACTGAATTCCCTCACAATTGCATAACATCTGCAACTCTGAAAAGAATTATATAGCAGTGGCCAATGGTCAGCTCAGCATAATGACGTTCTCAACTCATGGTCAACACTTTGTGCATTTGCTAAACAAACAGGTTTATGCAATATTTATTTAATTCACAACCACCGGTTAACTGGATTTGAAAAAGATGCCAAAAACCTTAAAAATGCCCAAATATCAGATAGTGTATTAGTCTGGACGACAAACGGATCTTTCACTATAATAAAATGTGATGATAATGAAAGTTGTCAATTAAATTAAGTGTTACTGAGGAAATCAAGGTCCCATGTTGACAGAGTCTGGGTGGGAGGTCTGTAATGTTTGAAAACCCCTGATCAGTTCTGTCAGAAGTACCCAAGCAAAACAATAGTTTGCAAGGATTTAAGGCATGACAGTGGCTGGAAACAGACATAATGTAAATCTTTAATACATGTTCACCTCATACAGCACAGTACTGATGTGCCTGTTTTTATAAATGAAACCCTCTTGTTCCTTTTCCCTCACCAACCTTCTCATCGGTGCAGGCTTTGACCAGCGCATCCCTGGCCTGCAGCTTACTCTCCAGCACGCTGTTGTCTCCGTCCTTCTGGTCGATCTGTTTCCGGTGCGTGTCCACCTGCATCATCAGCTCGGAGTTTCTCTTCTCGAGGCGCGAGCGCGCCGCGTCCGTGCGCTTCACCTGCGTCTGCATCTCGGCCAGCTCGTCCAGCAGCCGCCCGTGTTTAGTGGACACGCTCCAGTAGTTGAACGACACAATGACAAAAATCACCAATAACACAATCAGGATGAAGGACGGCAGGCGACCTCCACGTCGATTCGCGCCGAAGCCGATCATCTTGTAATCGAAGAGGCGCACAGATCACGAACTCTAGCTTTGTGAGTCTCGCACGTAAAAACAATAAACTAACGTACTGCTCCGCTAAGTTATCTATCTTGAAAGATTTCTGTTGTTCCCAAATAGGCTTACAGCAACCTTGAAGTGTCCTGAAGTTGAAAACACGACTACTTTGACGGTTCCTCCTTATCCCTTCCGCACAGTTGGCGACTTCAAGCTTTTCCTTGTTTGCATTCAAGCAACGCCACTGTCAGTAACGTTGGATCAAACACATCAACACGCAAGGCGACGTGGCCTATGAGAGCTGAAGCGAGCTAACGGCACACAGCCATGAGCTTTCCATTCTCCGACTGATTCTACAGCACTTAATTACGCATTTTTATTCGGTTACGGTCATCTCTGGAGATCTGCCGTCATGCTCGGGTGATAAATACAATTCTGAATGCACGGTTCGGCTGTAGGCTGTTAGCTATAACCTCGCTAAAGTAGCAAGCGTGGAGCAACAGCCGCGGGAAATCAGTTCAACAACGCGATACCGATTTCTTCTCAACACTCAAAGCCAACACGAAATTGAGCATGTAAACACATCTATTACAACAATGTACTAATAGGCTATTAGACCGTTAGCGTTACATCTGACACCGCCAGCAAGGCCAGCTTTACAGTATCCTGATTCCTGCACAAGCACAACACGGTATGAACAAACCGAAACGATGCGTTTAACGCGTCCCTGAATGCAATTCCATGCAGGCTAGTTTAGACTATTCATACACCGTTAGCTTTAGAGTTCGCTTACGTTATACTAACTCAACTCCAGCCTTCCTCCTCTGTTCTCGGTCCTGCAGAATGCATGCGCAAACACCGTGTATTTGTACGTCCGCGCATAAGTAAACGTATCAGCAAAAGATTTTTACGAAATCGTGTCCTTATCTTGTTATATATCTAACTGCCAGGTTGGACGTCTCGATAAAAGCCACAAATGTCGTCCAGCGTGTAAGGTGTACAGAGGAACGTGATTGACATCTACAGCAACCAATCCGTGAATACAACCGTACACTTTAGACGTATCTGATTGGCTGTCGGCGTAACTGCTTCTGTCGCTCAATTTTAATTGGACGCTCAAATAATAAGAGAAGGCGGAATATACGGCACAATAAATAACGTTTTCATTTGCCCAAGAACGTTGCATTTGCACTACCTATCCCGGGATGTTGCTCATTATATCGTTTCTCTTTAGATGTCTTTTTTTTTCTATTTTCTATATATATATATATATATATATATATAATGCCTTAATTTAAAATGAAAATATCAGCTAGTTGAGGTTATAAAGTGTAAGAGCCACTTACATCTACAGATGATTTACACAAGTAATGTTAGTTGCAAATTAAACAAGTAGTGAAACAAATAAAAAGCCTCCCTGTCTGGTTTACCAAGGGCCCTTAGAATAGATTAGAAACTGAAAAAAAGATATTGAGCAGTGCAAACGCGGCTGAACAAGGATTTTCCCTGAAACAAGATAAACCTGAAATAAACCTGTTCTTTCTCAAGAGCCTTAGAGTAGTATGTAACTCACTCAAACAAACAATGAATTGAGTGTCTTAAAATAATTATCTGTAACAGAAAAAAAATACAAACAGACACATTTTTATTTTGCAACACAGAAAATAATTACACACTGAGGTAAGTCAAATAATCCAGCTTTATAAAGGTCTCTGTACTGCAGTGGCACACAATGACCAAGTATGTCCAATAGTTCACATAATGTTTGCAGAAGCTGTGTATAAAAAAAAAAAAAAAAGGTTTCATGAAGAGGTAAATCCATGTTGTCATCTTCTATGGTCCATTACAGACCCACTCTCATATTTAACACAGTAGCAAATTCAGCACTTTAACAAACATTTGACCTTTTTTCTGACAATAAAATAAAAATATATACCCCTGCAGGTAAACAATCTGGTATTTCTTTTATGTTTTTTTTTTTAAATCTTTTTTTAACATAAGTTAAGTCGCTGTTTTATTTTTTATGTGTTTTTTTTTCAAGAGCTACAGTTTTCTGCTGATGAGGACTTGGCCATGGCACATATTCAGAAATGTGGAAAATGGTATTTGTAGTCTGGAGGGTCAAAGTGCAGTTTCTCTGCACACACTGATGAGGCTTTGAGGCTGATGATCCGGGGGAGCAGGGGCATCTGTCTGACTGGATCCTCTGGGTGGACGGCGCAAGGATGAAGATGGGGAACTCAAAGCCCCACAGCTCTGTAAATGCAGGTCTTCGTGAGCATGCTTCCTCCGGCTGCCCATGATCTTCTGTGACTGTGTCATCAACTACATGAAGGATATGAGAAAGACAAACATCCCCAATGTATTTCAGTTCAGTGATTTTTCACTTTCAACTAAGCATATGTAAAACTGTGTAAACGTATTCATATCAGATCATAGGGTGAACACTATGTTTTCTACACAAAAATATACCAAATTCACCTGATCAATGATGCTGGCACTGAAAATGGCCTCCTCCATGTGTTTCTCATCAGATTTAATAACACATTTAATGCTGTTGACCACCTGCTGGACCTCCGGAGGTAGACTGCAGCTCGAGTGCTCCAGGAACTTGGCCACCAGCACTTTGGTGTCTTTGTAAGTTTTGAGGTCTGCAAGAGACTGCGGCCGTTCTGTAGACATTGAGTGAGGGATGTGAGGTTTGAGTTGGATGTCCACCTTTCCACCATCCTTCTGCTTCTTGCCCCCTTGGCTACCTTGTTTGGCAGAAGGTTGTCGGGCGCTCTCAGAGAGCTCCATACATGCTGTTAAAAGCAATGCATTAGTATGTTTATTCTAATAAGCATAATTTTACTTGAGATGAATAACTGAACATGGAAAACAGAAAAGAGGTGCAACCTTGATCACAGGGAGTCTGTGGGGAGTCCTCAGGTTGAAGGTTAGAAGAAGGAGCACAACCGTCACCTGCAAGTCAAGTCACATGCTCAGTTCTCCAGATTGCTTATGGGTTATTAAGGATTTAATGAGGCTGCTTTGCAAAGATCATAATTTTCATCTACCTACAACAAAGCAATGATTATATAAACTGTATGAACAAGTTAAATGATTTATGTGGTTTTCATAATGAGCTTAATCTGGTTTATTGTATTTTTTTTTTAAAATTCCCACTTGCAGTTTTGAGTTTGAGTTATGAAACCATGCACTGAAGAAGCTTCAGTCCTACTTTTGTGGCATTAAGCCTGCATTGCAAAAGGTGTACCGTGTGAAATTATATACAATAGTGTTGCAATTTAATTGACAGTCCAACCAATAATGAAATGAATAGGCTTGCCTCATTAAATATTAATGCACTTATTCAGTCACAGAAACTTTTGGGTGTTGAATTTTGTTCCAGCATTTGAGGGAAAAATCTAAATATCAAACACTGACAGAACAAATCAATTGAGATAAAAATCATAAGTGACATTATGGTCCAAAAAGTCTACACAGGACAAATACAGTCAGGAATACACTAAAAACATTAGTATTGTAAAATATTGTAATAATATATATATATATATATATATATATATATATATATATATATATATATATATATATATATATATATATATATATTTTTTTTTTTTTTTTTTATTATTATTATTATTATTTTTTTTTGCAGTTATTACCCCAGTCTTCCATATCACATGATCCTTTAGAAATAATTGTAACATATAGTGATTTGGTGTCTTTCAAATTATTATAAAAGTTTAAAACAGTTCTGCTGTTTAATATTCTTGTGGAAACTGTTTTCAAGATTCTTTAATGAATAGTTCAGAAAAGTTCAAAAGATCAGCATTTATTTGAAATAATTTATAATATAAACGTCTTTATTGTCAGTTTAATAAATCCATATAAGCTGCCAGGTGTGTGTGTATTGCATTCGTCTGATCAATAATACTGACCCCACAAATTTTCTACATGTGAAACATAGAAAAAGCTAAGCTAGGATACTGTTAATGAAAAAAAAAAAATCTATAGAGCCACAAAGAGAAAAAAGACTCACGTACTTCTAGATATGGAATTACAGGATATGGGTTCACTAGTGGAACGCACAATCCTCGCCAGCTTCCGATACCCTTTGGTGGCACGGAGTGTGCGGGGCCGCTCACGTTGACTGGGGTTGCTGAGGCCAGAGGTAGCATGGGGTTGTGAGGAAGAGGAGGATGGAGACCAGACACTGAAGCATAGCCGGGTTCCCCGCAGTTGAACGGTGGGTGACGGAGAGGTGCAGGCGGAGGGGGTCAGAGCAGAAGCTGTGGCGGCAGTGGAGGTCACTGCTGAGTTGGAAGCACATTGGGATGGTGTGCTTGGAGGGAAAAGAAGGATAAGCTTCTTACTGGTCCGTTCTCGGTGCTGCGTGCGAGACGTGGGTTTAACGCCTGTAATCTCCTCCTTCTCAAGCACGTTAACAGCATCGGGTGACAGCTGGGGCGAGTGGGGCTTGGGATCCGGCGTGACAGAGGACTCACTGGGGTCAAGTCGAGCAGGGGTCTGCCGCCTCAGAGAGGAGCGGGTGCTGTGATCCAGACTTGTGCAGCTACCATCAGTAGGTACGATGCGTAAAGTGCCATATGGAGAGGATTCAGAGCCTTGTACTTCTAGAGAGCACAAGTCTTCAGAGGAACAGCTGTGATCAGGGATGTCTGCAGTCTCAGACACCATAAGGGAAGCACTATCAACAGAGGCTATGGGAACAAAGACCAAATTACTGTCATAGACCTATAATGACTGAAGGCTGCTGAATTTATTAAATGAGAGTTTTGTCTGATATCATGTAAAAAAGAACAGCTATCTATGTATGCAACAACACTACCATTCAAAAGTTTGCGGTCTGTCAAATTTTCTATGTTTTGAAAGAAACCTTTTACAGTATGCTCACAAAAGATATAAATACAGTAATATTATAGAATAGCTTAAATATGAATCAATATGTTAGGCTAGATAATCTCACTTGTGTTTGTGCATTTACAAAATTGTAAATTGTCCGATTCAGTCATATTAGCCAATACCATCTGTATTATTCACTAGATATGTACAGGTATAAAGCATAGCACACACAGAAATCCGTTTCCAGGCAAGCAACTTTCTGTTGGTCAACTTTTCCGCCCTCATGCGAAACGTGCTGATCGTTCAGATTACTACTGGAATGACTGGATTTTGCTCAATTTTTTTTTGTGTCCGCACCTTAAGTCAGGTTAATACTTTAGCATATAGTTGGACTTTGTAATTCATGATATTATTAATAAACTATTATTTTTTTGTATTGTTTTGCTGAATCATATGAGTACTATGTTGGCTCACAACTTAAATAGACCGTTCAAAACGTTTGGGGTCAGTAATGATTTCCGAAGGATTATGTGATAAATTACATTTTAAAATAAATATATTACAATAGAATTTAAATTGTACAAATATTTCAAATTATCTTTCTGTTGTAGTTTTTTTCTTCAAATGTCTTACTGTATTTTCGATCAAATAAACAGACATTAACATCTTAGTGACACCAGACTTTTGAAGGGTAGTAAGTAAAATCTATTTCCATGCAAAACCTGGGTACTGAAACTATTATTCCATCAAACATTACAGATACATTATGCCAGTGCTGAGGGAATAGAAGATTTGAACAAACATGTATTTCACTCAACATGCACTACAGAACAAAAAAACATCTGACTTTGTATTTGTTAACAAATATGATTTACATCCTCCTCACCCTGAGTGCTAAGGCCAGCTGTGGTCCTTTCACAAAGACTGGACTCTGTGACCTGTTGCTCAAGACTGGCGGTAATCTGGATGAGAGAGAGAAAGAGAGAGAGAGAGAGAGAGAGAGAGAGAGAGAAAACAAACATTTGAATTTTATTTCTAACAAGCTCCCACCCCCATTCTTTGTTTTACTTAACCATTTTTGAAACATGATTTGTTGTATTTCCTTTAACTTTTTTTATTGTGTTACTATAAGAAATAACCTTTATTATATATTTTTCCATTATATATATTTTTAAGTTGTTCTTATGTAAAAGAGATGTAACTACAATATTGTTGTATCTCAATAAACAGTTTTTGAGCGTAACCTTCTTGATAGGATGGTGATCGAGAATGGTCTGCCACCTGAGGATGATAACAAACAACTGCAAAAGGCGGAGAATCAGACATCAGAACATCTGGCACTGAGGAGTCTGCTGCAGCCTGACATCTGGCACCACAGCAGTGCTTTAAAACGACTGTGCCATCCTGTCACCTGCAGGGGGCTCTCTAAGATCACATTTGCACTTTAAACTTCTGCATTATTATGACTGCACACTGTGCGGTTTCCATTTATAAAAAAAATCCTCATAACATGATTGATATAAAACACATAAACGACTATACAGAGAATGTATCCTGTAAACAGAAAGCTTATTTCACAGCACAGATAGAAGAATGTGGAAAATAAGCTGCAGGCTACAGTCAGTAGCTATAAATAAAGCTGACTATATCAATTTAAAAATAATTATTTCTGTCTCTTTCTAGTATCGCTGCTTTCAAATGTTCTCAGGTTTGTGCTTCAGGTAAGAAACGGCTCTACTGATTGAAATGCCCCTGCTGCTTTGTTTGCAGATGGTTATCGATAGCTTCGCACGAAAAAGGTCTAAAATCAAGGAAACCTCTTGGGATTTTATCCTTTTTTAATCACAGACTCCTTTAGGTAGCAATCAAATCTTCAAAATAACACGTAATCACAGGCTCGGTCGCTGGATTTGAAAGGTTTGGGTGGTTCTTTGAGCATCTTTTTGCAAAGAGGAGAGCTCTTTTTCCCTTTCATCAGGTGAAGAAGTGAAATTTGATGGGAAATCATTGTTCAAAAACAGACCCTGCTCTCACTGTAAGAAAGCCCATTTCTTTTAAAAGGAATGAAATTCCTGCCTATATTGCTGATGTGTTCCAGAGAAAATTATAATCCATTATATGAAGGCTCTTGTATTAATTCCTTTCAGTCCCTCAAGTGCACCGAAGGATCTTTTGACTGTCGAGCTTTACACAGACAAATGAGTGTAACTCAGGAGGAGTAACATCGCTGAATTGGTGGTATACTAACACATAGAAAATCGAAATTCCCCAAAACTTGACAATCTACAAGAAACCAGGAATTGTAAAAGGAACAATGACGTGCTCATCTATTCATTTATTCAAAAATTGGTAAATGGCTTAAATACACCTAGTTTATGATGAGCATGTTTACATTTCTAAATTAAAATTAATGAAAAATGGGGGGGGGGGGATTTAGGCTGTTTCCCCAAATGACTTTAAACATTAAATAGCCATGCAACTTAATGATAGACCCTACAAAGCCAAATCATCATGCAATATTACATTAGTATGTAGAAAAGGTGTCAGCTCTTACCTGGCTGGCAGGTGTCTGTCCCACGACAGATTCATAGGGTGGTGGCAGCTCAGAGGGATATAAAGCCCCAGGGCTGTTTATAGGAACCCCATAAATAGCACTGAAGGGAGAGTGTGGAAAGTCCAGATGCAACACCCTAATGGACAGAGATGATAGTAAAAGATGATTACAACACTGAATCAATGCTTCAACAAATTTGGCTGTATTATATTGGTGGGGATGATAGCTGCAAAAAAATATGTGAGGTCATTTAGGAACTGTGGAAAATGAAACCATTTCGTCTTTATCTCAGCCAGTTATATATCAGTTATAATTCTTTTAATTAACCAGACTCCCTCTGTCATAAAGAAGGGGAGGAACCTGTGTTTTTCATATGTTTCTTTGTGTATTATCACATCCTGACATTGACTGTGCTTTGAAGCAGCCAGTGTGTATGTTGAGCTGCTCTTGTTCTCTATGTATTTACTGCTTTGTTGACACATTAGTGTGGCCACGGGCTAAAAAGCCTCATCAGCACGTTTTTTATGATGGGATGGTGGGCAGAGTGTCTCACAGTGCAAGACAGAGAAATCAATGGTGGATTTACACCAGGCCATGGACACTGGTGCGCCATAATGTGGATTGTCAGAGGAGTTTACATTAAGACTTGCACTTAAACAACATGGCGGTGGATAGACCGAATTCCCATAAAAAAAAAAAAGAATAGATATTTTGCATAATCAATCCATCGGGCAATTTCATAAATCTTCTGTGCATCAATTTATTTACAAGAGCACCTTTTTCTCAGAGCACAGCAATCTGGGATCAAACTGTTTCTATAGTGCAAATATTCACGTCAGCTGGGATGTGAGCTGTGTGTCTCTCCGAGCAGGTTTACCTCTGGCCCTCCATCACCGGTGTGCAGGTGTACTCTGGGGGGTAGTAGGGAGGAGGGGGGATGGGTGGGATGAACTCGTCGAAATCCAGCGTCTGGTGTAAGATGGTCCCATGAGGGGTCATACAGTCCGCACTCAAGGCACGTGCTCTGTGTGGCATGAACTGATAAAAAAAAATTTGTAAAAAGTGAGCTTTAAAAAAAATAGAACACACACAATTGTTCAAAAGTTAAGGGTTGGTTAAGACTTTAATCGTTTCATATTATTGTCTTTTACAAGAAGGCCAACCATTCTATTTTATCAAAACTATTGCAAATACAGTTATATAATGAAATACTATTACAATTCAAAATAATTTTTTTCTAGCTTAATATATTTTAAAATGTAATTTATTCATGCGATGCAAAGCTGATTTTCAGCAGCTATTACTCCAGGCTTCACTGTCACATGATCTCTTAGAAATAATTCTAATTTGCCATTCTTATTTCTATCAATGTTGAGAATAGTTGTGCTTCTTAATATTTTTGTACAGTTGGTGATTTTCAGGATTGGATCACTTTTTTTTAGGATTCTTCAATGAATATAAATTTCAAAAGAACAGAATTAATTTGCCATAGAATTTTTCTTTACAGATACATTAAATCAATTAAATGTGTCATCTGAATGGTACTGTATTTGATGACCTTCTAATGATGAACCTATTCACCATATAATTCTGTTCTCTGAAGTCACAGCTACATCATTTTCATTGTTTTCAAATAAGGACGTAAATCAGTGTGTCCAAAACCATGAAGACTAGGATGTCAGTTGGGTAATAATTTTTTTCAAAAAAGACATAAGTAGGTCTGGATCCTTTGCAAGGATATGAGTAAATTGAGGATAGTTGGGGCCCTTTCTCACCCTGCTGAGACCCTTTGGCTAAAGAGTTTCATTTTATGCAATTTAACCCTCCTTTTTGAATTACTGAATTATTAAAGGGAAAAAAGGATTTTACTTCAAAGCAAAGGATATAATCATTCCAAATCTTCTTTGTCCTTCTTTTTTGATGCATTGAGAGCGTTACATAATGGTCATTAGAGTTGCATTATCACTTTCATCAGCCATGTAGAATTTAGGTTATCAGAAAGAGGAAAACATATGATATTAAGAAAAAAATTATAATATAGAATGATGAGGAAGGCTCAAAGGTTAGGGATAGTTTACCCACTAATGAAAATTCTGTCATCATTTACTCTCCCTAATGTCATTCCAAAGACATTCTGAAGAATGTGATCACTCACTTCCATTGTACAGACAAAAAAGGCATTTCTCAAAATACCTTTATGTTCCACAGGAGAAGAAAAAAACACGAGTGTGAGTAAATGACGACAGCATTTTCTGGGTGAACTATCCCTTAAAAATTGCTTTTAAAGTTCTGTCCATGAATCGGTATAACTCATTTTCTGCCATTATTGTGAGTTCAAGGATAGGTTTAGATCATTTTTACGATGACAATGCACGTTCCTGTTGATGTCATTTTAGAATATGTGAAGACGCATCAGTCAAAAGACACTGAAAACATCCTTGAATAGATCAATCTGGTCCTTAGGCATCATTAAGAGAGGCAGTGACTGTGAATGACAGATCAGTACAGCTGAAGGCATTACATCACAAAGCCAAAATCCTGATTCAAAATAACAACAAACACAGAGATAAGATATAAATGATCAGGCTGTGGTGAAATCACTTGATACAGTTGCAAAAGGAAAAGCTCCATGCAGTGCTTCACCTCATCCCTGTCCTCGGGCCTCTGTTGTCTTTGTGCATGGTCTGTGCAGCTGGTAACAGAGGTGATTTCTCGCTTTACCTCTCTGTGCCCCGAGTCGAAACTGATCCCACAACTGCTCCAGCGATTCACATGCTAATATAACTCATCTCAATTCATCTCCCTGTGCCCATGCCTCTGCTGCAGCCATCCATGAGGTTGTGCAATTTACTGCAGCGCCCATAAACCGCACAAAGCCCAGTCTTAAAGAATATTAAAACTTTATGTCCCACAAGTTTATTTTCTCTCCCATAAAACAGGCTGCTGAAAAAGACAGAGCCACCAAAAGGCAGCAATGACAGATCCACGGTTCTCTCCCACTGAGTATTGTAATGTCTGTGGTCTCATCCTCATGTAATCTCACGCTTAAGAAAGGAATAGTACTTCTGAAATATATGCTTGTTGTACAGCCAAATAAGACGAGGACTCTTGTCGTAGCATCAATGGCTCAGAGAAAGCTGTTTTATTCTGCATAAAAGAAAAGGTGAAGTCTTTGGATGCAGAGTAAATGTAACACATTAATCTTGGGTGACAAATGTGCCAGCGAATAGGTTTTTATTATGTTAGATTTTATGTGATGTCATTTCCAGGCTGATACAGTAGGTATCAGAACAATGAAAAAATGTAATTGACTTTACATAAGCCATAACATAAGGAAGTGTACTTATGTGGAGGCCACACAAAATATGAATTAATTTGATCCGAATTTACCCACCCTTGTGTTGTTCCAATCCTGTATGACTTTCTTTTCTCCATGGAACATAAAAGAAGATATTTTGAAGAATGTTGGAAACTTAAAACAGTTTTGTTTCCACAACTTCCATTATATGGACAAAAAGTACAGTGGAAGTCAATGGGAACTGAAACTGTTTGACTGACAACATTATTCAAAATGTCTTGTTTTCTGCTCCGCGATAAAAAGACATTTATATACATTCAGATATTTCAGATATGCCTTACAAATATTTTTCAGTTTAGCTAATTTACTGTCATATTACAAAAGCAATGGGTTTCCTTACTATAACTAAAGTCAGCTTATTTTACAAAGACCAATCTGTTATGGTATTTGAAGAGGGAAAGAAAAAAAGGATAGGAAGATCCAAAAATTAACATTAATTTCTAAACTGATTATTTGAAGTAAATAAGGTTTCTCTGGCGAAAGGTATGAAAATCCTTTCGCAATTCATATCTGAAGACTATGTCACAGGATATATTCAATGATTTTTTCATATTGCTCTGAATTGTGCTTAATGAAAAACATTATTTAGGCCAATATAAGATGCACTTAGTGAAATCTGAGTCAATTGCCTTTTCTCTTGATGGTTATAAGTATATTCTTTAGACTATTACTCTGGCATTTAGCTAATTATGCTATTATTAATTCTGCTATTACATTTTCACTTTTCACTGATAGTTTCTCCATGATGCAATGTGCATTAACACACTCAGAAAGACAACACACACACTCTGTGGTATGGATCACACTTACCATCTGTAGTAAATCAGTAGAAACCATTTGCATACAGCACACGGCCGTGGCCAGAGCACACACAATGGTGGAGATAACGTTCAGTGCACACACGCTGAAAAGCAGCTCCTGGGAGACAGAGAGAGAAATGGAGAGACAGGGATAAGTAGAGAGAGGATAAGAAGGTGTGAATCAAAGAGAAAGAGACACAGAGGGACAGAAGGAGAGTGAGAGAAAGACAGGAAATAAACGAGGGTGGCAATTGTTTCTTTGCAAAAACCTCAGCTGGGCACGAACATTTATTGTTCTGTTTGTCAGAGCGAGAAAGCCGTGTAAAAACGGCAGTCAGGAAAGAACAAATGTGTGGAAGAGGGACAGTGGCTATGACATAATGGATACGAGGGATAATGGCATCACAAAAGTGGGACTTTTGCATGGTATTATCGTTCTGCAAAAGATAAGCACAAAAAGCTGAACTAAAAGGTGGAATGGGGAAAGTCTTTGTGCAGCCTAAAAACTCATTTCATTCCCACATTCTGATTCAGTTTGACTTGATCCGGATTCATTTGATCTGATTTGATTCTGTACATTTTAGTTACAGTTTCTATTGTTACAATACTTTTGATATACATTTTTAAAGGAACTTTCTAACTTAGTACAAAAATACTAATTGAAAAAAATTACAAACTAAATTCACTTTCAATTGTAAAAATTTCTATAACAATGTAGGGAAATTTATTAAAATTACACATAAACTTATGAACACTTTACTTATAAAATCCCACAAAATATATCATTGCAACACTTCCACCCATATATAATATATACAAGGAAAAAATTAGGAATATGTACATGAATCAAACTACACTGCCTGAATATCAGTTTAAGAATATCAAATAACATATAACATATCATATAGCATAACACATTAAAGGAGTAGTTTATCATTAGCTACTCACCCTCATGTTGTTCCAAACCCATAAGACCTTCGTTCATCTTCAGGACACAAATTAAGATATTTTGATGAAATTAGGAGTGTAATTTTACGACGCTATGTAAATACTTTTTGTGTGCAAAGAAATACAAAATAACGGCTTTATTTAACAATTCTTCTCTCGCGAGCTACCATCTCCCTCCATTATGGAGAGTATCACGATGCATACGTGTGCTTTCCTGCACATAAACAACATGCATGTGGTGCTGCTGACATAGAACACACATGCACTGTGCCTTGTTTACGTCCAGAGGAAAACGCATGCGTCACACATTCTGAAGATGAACAAAGGACTTATCAACATGGAACGACATGAAGTGACAGAATTAACATTTTTGGGTGAACTATCCCTTAAACCTAAGCAGGAGCAGTTGAGGAAAGCAATGACACTAACAGAAAACAAACAGCATGTAGCCACTGTGGATAGTGAGTCATTAGGAGAAAGAGACCACTGAAATAAAAACCAAAGGAAGTCACTGGCAATGTTTGAAACTCTACCAGACTGAGTACATTCAGTTTATACGACAGCCCGTCACACACACCTGCTATCAGAGCTCTGTCTGATCTCTCGTTGTGACAAGATGGAGTGTATGTGACCCAGTGATGTCCTCAAGGAAAATGTTGAATTCCTAAACATCCACAAGTGTTTTAGGTGAAAGGAGCCCATCCTAAGAGGACTGGACAGGCCTAACCACTTCTACTTGACTGTACAGTCATCTAACCCTCCCAAAAAGGCCATGACACCCTTTTTGGGGGTGAAGGATGCGTTTATACAAATCCACACAAAAAACTCTGGAAAGAGGTGACTCTAATGCATTTTTGTCGTTTTTTTTGTCTAATTGAAATCTTTTTATATCATTTTTTTATGTTTTAAATAAAATACTAATATATAATTCAATAATACCATACTACACCAGTACACAAAATCATCACTAATGATAATGATAACTTGCTATTCTGTAAATGCAGATGCTGATTCAGAAATGACTCTGATTCAATGAGTATACTAAGTGAAAGATTCATTAGACTGATTAATTTGCTCATCAATTAAACTTAATTCAATTCAATTCAAGTTTATTTGTATAGCGATTTTTTACGATACAAATCATTACAAAGCAACTTCACAGAAAATTACGTTTCTACAATATTTAGTAGTTATATTGATGAGGGTCTAAACCAGTTACCTGAGCGGTTGCTGTACTGCAAACTGACATGATAAACTTACACTTGTTACACAAGTACATTTGTCTTTGCATGCAGCTTGCGAGTACTACTCAATAGAGAGAAGTGATTCTAGCCTAGGTTTATTTTCCAATTCACAGTGTTTTTATCTCACTATATTCTATTCAGACATTAAACTCACACTAGGTAAAATATGATTTTTGTTATTGTGCTGTAGATTCAGTGGCAGTGGCAAAAAGCAGTAAACAAACAGATCAAGGCAATACCTATGAATCTAGACAACAAGCTAATGCTATGACTGGACTAACGTTAGTAGGATGCCGAACTAGCCCGTGTTGTTGTGTTCCAGCAAATCTACTAGGTCAGGTACCAGGTCAGCTCCACCGAGAAACACCTCTCATTTTGAGCCAGCAGTGCTAACACTTGTCTCCCTGACGACAAGCAGAACAAAAAAGAGCGATGAAAGTGCATGCCTGCACCACACCACCCTCATTCTGAAAATACAATTCTCCAGTTCTTAATGCTGATGGGATATGGAACCATTTTTTTTTTGCATTCTCGTAATATTGATGAGGGTCTAAACCAGTTACCTGAGCGGTTGCTGTACTGCAAACTGACATGATATTACTGACACTGACAAACACCTTAATGTATACCTCAAATGTGTCCTGAAGGAAATGAGTGTGTCATTATGAAGCACACACGTGGAATATAATAGCCCTTACAATGAGGGAGCCACATAATGTGATATGCTAATGAGTCATAACATTAATTGTACTGATGGCCAATCAGGGCTTCTCAGCTGACCTACTGTAACTGGTCATGAGAAGACAGGAAAGCTTCAGACATCAGTAAGAGCATTAAAATGTCTAAATCTTATTGATGCTTCACAACTCAATCTGAGTAAGCACTACCGATATTATTTAGATCATTAAGAGTCAAATAATACAAGTTTGCCATTCTCTTTGTGTGTGATATTTTTATAATTTGGCAATGTGAAAGGCTGGATGAGGAAATCATGCTAATTATTGCTATTGTTAATTAAAACTAATGGTTTTCAGTCATTAAAATAAAGAAGAAAAACTAACGTGAATTAAAATTAGGAATGTGGCATTGGCAACTAACTGAAAGAAAAAAGTTGAAGTTGTAAAATAACTCAAATTAAAAGTTAAACAAAAATAAAGCTTAATAGAAATATATAAAAACAAATAAAAATGACAAAAGCACAACAAAATTATTCAAATTTAAGCTAAATTGAAAGATAATAACACCATATAATTCTACTGAAATAACGCAGATATGATCTATTTTTACTTTAATTCATGCAGGAAATGTGTAACCAGCTATGATCACTCTCAGCAAGATAAAGCTAGTTTCACTGTAATTTACACTGTAGAATTAATCAGCACACTTAAAAAAATACAAGTAATCTGAACTGAAACATTACATTTATGAAGGCACAAAAACACAAAAACTTACAAATACACCATCTGTACAGATAAAGAAGACTTACAGTGTATCTTGCGAAATAAGAAATGATGAAAACATGTAAAGAAGCATTTATAAGCAAGTATTTACAAGCACGTGTTTTTCTTGATTTCATAAAGAGTGGCAATTGCTTTGTATAAGCAAATCTGTGGAAGCCTCATATTACCACGAACCATTTCAAAAGCTGCCAAATGCGCCGGGATCATGGCTAGCATGAGTGAATTGCTTAGACACTGGAAAGGGAACCAGCAGCGAGCGCTAATTGAAGATGCATAACTAATGATGACTGAGTCTCATCTCCATATTAGAGAGAGACCTACGGTGCAAAACGAAGAGACTTGTCCAATAAGGCAGACGTTTGCGGGAATAGCATGTAATTCTTGCTCTGCTAAATGGTTCAAATACTCTCTAAAAGTCAAACAAAAAAGTGTTTGAAAATGGGAAAATCCCTGGAGGAACCAAGCAATTGTGCATGGGAGCAGAGCCAAAAAATACTTCTCCAGGCTATAAGTATGATATTTTACAAATGCATTTCTTAAAAGTATAATACAAAAATTTTCGATGCTCAAAACCAACAGTAAGGTCTCTATATATACAGCTCTATAAGAATACCACAATCCCAGAAAATAAATAAATAAATACAAAAACATAATCAAAAGCTGTAGGATCTGAATGCGAGCCATGTTAATTTACTAAATCAACACTACATATTCATAACACTGAAGGCACTTTACATCCAAGGTGACTTACAGTGCCGTTTCTGCAGGGAAAATACCTTTGGTTTGACTTTGGGTTAAGTGCTTGCCTACAGATATAATGGTGCCAGAGAAGATTGAGGCCTTAAGACCTCTTCTAGTTTTACATCATCCCTACCTGGGTCTGAACCTGCAGATTTTTACTATAAACACAGATTACTACCAAATCTCTTCTTTTACTCTACAGTGCAATCCATTCTGTTTCTGTTATCTGTTATTTAGAGTGTGTATACAGTTCTTAATTACTACCATTCTACTACCGTTCAAACACTTTTTTTATTTTACTTTACAAACTTTACATTTTTATAGTATTAAACTAATCAATTGTGACAGTAAAGATATTTATAATGTTACAAAAGATTTATTTTACAAGTAAACACTGTTCTTTGGGACTTTTTTTTTATTTTATAATGTAGCATGGTTTCAACAAAAATATTAATCAGCACAATTGTTTTCGACATTGATAATAATAAGAAAAGTTTCTTATTATTAAAATTTTAAAAAATTAAAAAAACGTACTTTTACCCCAACCTTTTGAATAATAATGTACAGTACAGTCCCTAAGAAGGCTCCTTAATCTCCTCAAACTGTTTTCTATATAAACTTCTCCTTTTAAGGAATATAACTGAGTGGTACTACCACTTAAGGGGGTGTGTGTGTGTGTATGTGTGTGTGTGTGTGTGTACTTTGGATGGGTTAAATGCAGAGCATGAATTCTGAGTATGGGTCACCATAATTGGCTGAATGTCACTTTCATTTAGACTTTTTATTTATAATGAAAGTTGTTAATCTGGTTAAGATTAGATATTTTCAAACAACATGTGCATGCTTTCAAATCTAATGAAAATGCAAAAACATTGTGTATCATGAAAATGATGAAATAACCAGCGCAAGGTTGGGGGTTCGATTCCCCGGGGACACATGATAGGTAAAAATTGATAGCCTGAATGCACTGTATGTTGCTTTGGATAAAAGCGTCTGCTAAATTTACATGTCTAATGTATTTAATTGTCCTCATTTACTTGTCTAATCAAATATTCATTAGAAATTTAAAAAAAAAAAAAAAGTCTAATTAGAATGTAAAAAAAAAATCTTAATACTGGAATATCAAATTGATAGAAGAGGCTATTAAAGAATGTACAGAAAATTAGCTGGCTATTTTGACGAGGTTCTGAAATCATTTCCAAACATCATTTCTCATCTCATTTACTTTGTTAAAAGATACAGATACTAGGATTTAACAAACACACACAAGGCTACCTTCAGGCGGAGACGTATGGTGTTGCAGTCCCTCAGCGGGTTAAGTTTAAGCGTATCTCCCAGATTATTACAGGTGGATCTCAGGTGCTCGAGCTCACAGCAGACACACACACCATCACTGTCAAATTTGATCTGCAGAAGGACAGAAACAAGCTGATTTCAGTTTCATGCAAGTCAAATGTTTATTTCTGCATAGAATGGACAATAAATTGTGTGAACGCTCAAGGAGAAAACAAACATGTAGACAGGGCAAGCCAGAGACAATAGTAACATACTAAATTCCTTCCATCACAAGAACGATACAGTGATGACACTTGTTCAGCAGACGTGAAATATTGTTCCCTGTCTGCCTGAGAGAAGCAGGATCATATTACCCCTTGAGAAATTGTCAACAAAAACTAATTTTGTGGTACGTCCAAATTCTTCTGCTGTCTTGATGCCATTGCATTTAAACTTGACGGTTAAAAGTTATCATAAATGACAGACAGCTGGCAGCTAGCAGACAGGGTCACATTTATAAAATACGCAAATTAAATTCAAATCTTTTTCAGTGGGAACACTTTCAACAATTCTTTTACACAAAAAGTAGCTGCATAATTGTGAAAGCTTAATGTATTTAAAAAAGTCTCCCACATTAATAAGTCTCGTATATTTTTAATCCTAACGGCATTATCCCAGTCATACTAATGTTTGTTAAGAAAGATCTTAATAAATCCCATGCATGGAGGTCCAGCATTATAAATGCTTTTTGTGTTAGACTGAAACGAAGTCGCCAATTGACCTATATTGCACAAAAGCAATGTGTGAACTTTGCAAGTAGGGGTTAATTGAATCGGGGAAACAACTTCATTAATATTTCAGTTGTGGCAGGATCATGTCTCTGAGGAGGCGAATGCTCAGTAGGTAGAGAGGAGAGAGGCTTAATCCAACATGCTGATCCCTATATCAGGTGGAGAAGAGACTGTCTTTAGCCTGGTCTGAACCTGTAGACAAAGGGAGGGATAATTACCTGACCTGTTTTTGCACAACGGCACATAGGTGAGAAATGCCATTGGGTTCTCAATGTCATGTTTCCATGACGACAGGTGATTAAGACAGTGTTTTGTTTCTGTCCAATTATGGAGAATTACTGGAGGAGTATGAAGGGCCTGTTTAAGGAGAGGACAATAGAAGGATCTCCATGTTATTCATTCTCATTCATTTTTTTAATTAGTATCTTGTGAGACAAACTGCCCACTTTAGATTGAGTGAGTCTTTTAATGCCTGGTGAAATCTAATCAGCACTGGCTTCCGCTTGCTTAAAGAGATAAGAAAAGAGCCATGAAACCAATATATAAATAAAGAAATTGGATAGAAATTTGACCATTTCCCACTGATTCCACATACCACAAAATGTCACAATTGAAGCATATTTTCATTGCTAGGAGAAAAAGTGAGGTCATTAATATCTGATTACATGAACGTATAAACCACAGTGAGTTCTTCACAGTAGACAAAATGATTGAAATCACCTGAATCTTTCATCTGTATGACATATTCAGTCTTCTGAGCTCATGCCACATTGTGACGTGTGTTTTCATTCCTTTGTAAGATGAATCATGACAGTATTTCAGCTTCAGTTTCAAAGAGCCATCAACACTTCCACAGTGCATTAATCTCAAAAACATCTGATCATTATTTATAAAGCAAGGTTTTTATTTATTTTATTATGAAAGTGTGTTCCAGCTGACTGCCCACTACACAAGACAGTTATTTAACATTATTTAAATATTTAACTCACTGCTTAATCACCCAATTCAAAACTTTTAAATAGCCTTGCCATTAAGCTGGCTTTTCATGTTGTTTTAATAAATATAAACATAGACTGCTTTCAGAACAAATTTAAAGCCTCCATCTATAACCTGAAAACCAGTCATGCATTTAATTGTGTTTGAAACAAACAAATAAGAATCTCCTGGTAATTAATGTATCGTATGCAAAAATATGGATGTGGCATAATTAATAACTGTAAGATCTTCAGCTGAACTCCATCACTTCTTTCAGATATGTTTATTTAAAAAATCCTAAGAACACACATTTAATGTTAATTTGCCTCCAGTTCTGAAAACTGTAACTCATCTGATCATTCAGTCATTTATTGCTTCCACACCAGGCAGATGAATGGCTATAGCTGGAGAGGGGTGTCCAGTTCTGGGGGAAGGCGAGCTGAGCTGTTCTGCTGTGCTGGGCCAGCACTGAACCCACTGTAGAGCTGATAAATCAACCCCAATAGAAAACACAACAAAGACTGACTGCTGTATTAATCTCCTTTATAAGCCTTCGTTCAAAGAGCACAATGGGCAGCACACAAACAAACTGTGCCATTCATTGAGGATATTCTTTAGTATCAAAAATAACAATTTAGAGCTAATTTGATTTGCCGTAAAAAAAATTAAAATAATAATAGAAATGGGCTTTTTCATATTTAAGCTTTACAATTTACAGGCAATTTACAGCTTATTGAAGAACACAGAATAACTCAGTCTACAATACTGTAAACTCAGTATGTATTCTCATATTCTAACAACATTTTAAGAATTTTTTCTCTCTTGCAAAGGCAAAAGTGACCTCATGACAGGATCTCAAGGCTAATATATGTGATGATCACCCACTCCCATTCACTCAGCTGCTGCACTTTCAATCACAGGAGGACAGAATCTCTCCCCAGACAATTGATGATTATGATTTTTCCCCCCTAGAAAAGCCCTGTGAGCTTCAGCAGCCGATCAGACAGACGTTTTATTGAGGACAAAGGTGGTGGGTGTTAATATTTATTTCTGCTCCAACAGAATATTACAGGACGTACAAAATGGGTCCCGACAGACGGTCTCATTCTCTCGGCCTTAGCGACTGGTTGTTGAGCTAATTTATTGAGATCTTGACAAGGGCATCGTGTTAATGAATGATGCTCCTGGGAGCTATAATTGCTCAATGGATTGATTCTTTAGTGACAGGCTGGTTTTGAGTAGCAGAGAAAATGACACAGGTTTAGGACAAAGCTATTTTCACTAAGCTATTTTGGACATAAAGAGTCTATGAGGTTTCCTTTACAACAAAGAAGTGATTTCAGACATGGCTCTCTCACCAGCTGACAGTCCTCCAGAGAGTTGACCAACTGGGCATTCTGACAGGAAAGGATGGCTCCTGCGAGGTTCAGCATCACACACACAGCAGACAACAGCATGAAGAAAGTTATCTGTGGAGAAAGGAAAGGAACAGACTGTCAGTTTCAGAGGTTATAGTGGTATATTAATCCAACTAATAAACTAAAAAAACAGTAGGAAGGCTTCGCGGAAGGATTCCACTTAAAGGGTTCCCACACTGGCCAAAAAAAGTCCATGAATTGTACTATTTTTTGGAAACTGTGATGGTTCTGTATTCTTGGATGAATAGAAAACACAAAAGATCATCATATATTTGAAATAATTTATAATTGTCTTTTTTGTATTTTGTCTGAAATAATTGTCCTTACGGTTTTCTACAATTTAATGCATACTTTCAAAAAACATTTTCTTATCTCCAAAGTTTTTAACAGTATTGTACAGTATATCATGTATACAAGATATTAATGATACAACTACTACTTCTACTACTAATAATAATTTGTTGATGCATGCAAGAATTGTTTCAACTTGCAGAGATTTTACTTTTCTACTTTTTGGCAATTTGAAAATTCCCTTATTATTTGAGGTTTTCCATGTACACAATATCTGTGCAAGATCTCTCTCTCTTTATCTTTCACATGTTGTTCTCCCCTTTTTTTTCCTTTTTTTCAGATGTAACCATTGTGCAGAATGGAATAATCATTACCTGAGTCTGTTTAGATTATCAGACCAAAAAATAAACCAATTGTGGACTAAGGGACTAGGAGCATGAAAGATCGAATGTGATCGATCCGAACTATTCCTCCATGGGGAAAGCGAAAGGAACAGATGTGACTAATAATTAAAGCACTCAATAATCAATCATTTCAACCAAAACAATTAACGTTGATCTCACCATCTGAGCCCAGACTCATTACTGTGAGAGACGGCCCCTAACAGCTCACATGAATAAATGAATAACACAAGCCCACTTCAGAACATCAGGCTATTTTTCTCAGGGTGTTGATATACTACCTCTTCCACAATTCCTCGGTAGACCACGCTGATACATGGTCGGTGACATATGGTCAGCTAGAGAAACTGATCTTTGCGTAATTCCCCCACCCCACATCCTATCAATGCGGCCCCATGCAGCTTGAAGGATCTCAAGCGTGGTCCTTTTTTCTCTTTTTGCACCACTGGCAGAACCACAACTTCTGGTTCCTCTCCCCCCAACTCACTTTTAAAAACAATTCTCTTTATTTCTCAGCTGACACTTCTGGGATTTCAGTCCTGAAGGATGAAATACGTTAAACATTCTGGCTGCTTTAAATCAAAGTCTGTGTGCAAGAGAATGAGTTTAAAGCTGTCAGGTCTACCCTGGGTTACAGACTAGTACACTGAGCCATATATCAAGAGTAGCCTTGCCTCCCCACCACGGTGATTTACTAATGAGAACCTCTACCTGACGGGACATTAACCTTGCAATACCAGACATGTCAGCAAAGAGAGAGTGATTGGAGCTGAAAGTGAAAGTTGGACAGTCGTTTCAAGTCTATCACACAGACACAGATTGACACTTACGATATGTGGGAGGGCTGGCGTGAGGGACGCTGGGAGATGTGAATGTGATAAGTGTTTTTCAGGCTCCCAGCAAACTGGAAGATTAAGAGACTGATGTACGAGGAGGTTCACAAGCATCCCGGGGCTGTGAGGGTCCTTGGCTCAGGCGCACAGGAGCCTCATGCTTGATTTCCTCCATACTTAATAAAGTGCAGACATTGTAGAAATGACAGTGGTGATCCATTGCAGCTGAATGACTGAACTAGGTTGTGTTCTGTCTTGTAGACCAAAGGACACTGAAAGGTTACGAGCTCAGAGAGGAAACGATATGAATCTTTGTCTCAAAGACCGCGTGATAAAAATACGATTTGAACAGAGCATCACATTTGTTGTTGCTTGCTGTGGGAAACAGACTTCTCCGATTTTCATAATTAATCACTGACAACAACATTCATGTCAGAGTGTTTTTCTTGTGCAGGGTGACAAATATGAAACTAAACCCGAGCTTCAGGCGGCGAGACGACATCTCTATCACTTTACAGAGAGAAAACACATTACGGCACAAATGATGGCTGAGGACCAGGTTAAAACGCAGGCAATAATGAGTCTGATTTTGTAAAGCAAAAATTGAAAAGATGTTATTCAGAACACGAGTGATAAGGGAAAGCGTAATGGGCCACTCTTCAGCTGTCCTTTCAATGCAATCTGAGCGTAGCCAATGAAACACAATTCCTGTTTTCGCTAATTTACTCCGCTGGTAGCACAGAGAAGGGAAAATGGTTCCTTTCAGCAAATGCTTTGTAGTTTGCAGTGAGCAATATCAAAAGACAAATTCAGCTGCTGCACTTCAAACCTACAACTTCGATTCAAATTCAATCTTTAACTTTAATTGCGACATGCAGTCTTCACCAATTGCTTCACAGGCTCTCTGAGGTTGTCTGGGCTTTTGTTTTAGCAGCAGCTTTCTACAACTGTATAAACATGAAATCTGAACCATTTTGCTCTCAGTCATGAATATGTTTTTATTTTATTTTTTTAACAGCATTTTAACCCATATGTTAATGTTAACTTCCACACATACAATAAATACTCCAGTTCAAAAGTTTTCAACCATGTCAAATTCCTTAGGTCTATTCTACATTCTTTCCGTTAAAGCTATATAATAAGTGATTGCATCATTTAGCAATCTCAATAAGCATGATGTATGTTAGTTGTCTCTGTCTGGCTAAAATCTCCTTTAGGAGGGCTGACTCTTGAGAGCCCCGGCCCTGATGGACTAATTACTCTGACTGGCTCCATGCTGCTGTTTTCTAATTACCTTGTGGGATCACATATCACTGTTTAACAGGTTCTCATTAATTACAGCCCATCTGCCATCCGCATGCCAAGCAGTAAGATGAGTCGCCTGGCACGTGCCACTCACCGAACGATCATCAGCCATGAAACAATTCACACCTGTCAATATCGCTGTGCACTGGCATTTAGGTTTGGCATTAATGGCTGACAGGATCCCCATCAAGAGGAACTACTGGAAAGACCACAGTAAGATCGTGAGAGACATTCAATTTAGAGGTTTTAAAGAGAACAATCTGGAGATACAGTGTGGGGTGACTAACTGCAGACATATTTGTCAATGTTCTCCGACCACCTGGTGGAGATACAAACACATGGACGATTGTGCTCATAGTGACAATAGAACCACCTATCCCTCATATCAGCAGCTCACACGCAGCCTGGGAGCCAAAGAAATATGGTGTGAACAAGAGGAGGGGCATTAAAACAGAATATCACTGGCAGATTGTGATAAGATACAGCCGGTGCTTATTATAGTTGCCATCGTCACCATTAATTCAGTGTTGTATATCCAGGGACACTTCCTTATTACGTAAATGGGACAAATACCATGTTAAGAGAGCAAAGACACCATATTATCACATATTATTGTATATTATCAAGCACCAACATCACTTGGTCTAGTTGACATAAGCAGTGTTTTCCCATTGGACCTTCCCTGGATGACTTTTACTACATTACATTTTTCTTAGAACAGCCTGGACATAAACTATCTGAGATGTATCACTGTGAACTGCTGAGTTCCTGTCTTCATAGCATAGCAAAACATGCACACTCCATATGTGGTGTGAAAATGTATTTCTTACTTACAGGTTGAAAACCGGTGTGAATGGTAAAACAGCACCCAGCTTCTCTATTTCAGGATCAGTTAAGATTATCCAACTCACTGTTCAGAAGCAGAGCAGTCAAGCATCAACCGCTCAATAAGCTCCCGATAGTTCAGCTTCCTTGAACACAGGTTGATGCAATCTCACAAATAAGACAAACTTACACTCAACCCATTTAACAGTGCGGTTTTTCTCCTAAGGGGATATGGGACCTTTTATACTTATTAAACTTTTCAAACAGCAACATTTATCAGGGCAGCAATTTAAATTCAAAATACTATTAGCTTTAGTCCACGTGTATAGATTTGGGTTTCAAGGCTAGATAAATGTTTTAACTAAACCAACAGACTACTGAAAAATACTACCAAAATATCTAAGGATTAAATAGTGACTGAATGTAATATAAATATTACATGCAATTTGCCTAAGTGCAAAATTAGAGCACTGTATTTCCCTTTATAAAATAAATGAACAGTAAAAGTCTAAGGACACTGTATGAGCTTCATTGTGCATGTGTACCTTAAAATCAAAATGCTTTAAAAACACATTTAAATATATTTATACTGTATAAAATGCATTACATTACACCAAACTCCAGTGCGTTGTTTGGATATTTTTTATTTAGTGTATAAAATGTAGTAGACAAATATATTTGTAAAAAAAATACAAATAATTCCGACATGAACAGCTGATCAGCAGTGGAGATGTTTGTTTGTTTGGTTATTTTACAAAGATGAGTGGGTACTGTGTAATTGTATTAGGCAAATTTGGGATGTGTAAATAAGGAAATGAGTAAAATGTTGTTTGAATTCTGAATTGAAGCCTGTGTTTTGCTAATGTGCTTTTTATTACTTATTTCTAAATCATGAGATAAAAAAGGAAACTAAATCACATTATTATTGTTTCTTATGTTTCAATTTCAGCAGTTAACACAGTGACAACCAAGATTATACATATTACAAATATTTTATTTTGTGCATTGGAGAGAGAAATTTATAGTACTGTATGAGTGCATGTCTAAACTCCTGAATACTGAATAAAATGTCCCTACCAATGTTAAAACCCAACTGACACCTCCACAGCATTACTATAAAACTAACATCACTTACTAGTTAAGAAAAGACAGGGACATTTAGCAAAAAGGAAACCCTTCATCATTGACTTCAAAGACGTCTAAACAAAGCCCCAAGAGACACATTCCTAAACAAAATCCACATGCTTCACCAAACTGTAAACACACTGGGTCCTTAGCTACCTCTCTGTCCCATGACTCAATTTATCAATGTCAAATACCTAAGAAAGAAAAAAATCTCACCCTAATCAATCTACAGACAGGGTGATGACTCACACTAAGCACTGTTTTGATAAAGAGAGATGTCGGGCAGGTCTCAGACCCCGTCACTGCTCTCAGCTCAGTCTAATGTTGGCTGCTAATTGCCCTGCTGACAGAGGATACCTTTCATCGTCCCAATCATCTGTCTTTGCCCATCCAGCTCCTCATTACGCTATTTAGCAATGGTGGCTAAGAGAACATCACTGAACACCAAAGAAAATGTGAATGTGTCCGTCACAGTCTGGGTGTGTGAAGGAGATTGGAGGTGTTTCTGCTGTGTTAGATATCTGTGAAATTGATTTTTTTAAGTTTATACAAAATAAATTGCTTGTATGTCATGAATATCAAGCGGTCAAGGTTAGCTAGTTAGCATGGGCCAAGTATAGCATCTGCTGAAAAATCAGCTGAATAACGACAATGTTGACTTTTGTATACTGGCTTACAGGTGAATTGAGTGAACTTTACACAGTTATTAAACCAAACCGAATCAACACTAAACTGACGTGAGCTATACAATGACACTATTGTCTTTTTTATGGCTGCATTGAAGCAGAATTTCAGTTTGTCTTACATGTGTATAATTGATTCAGTTTCTTACTGTGAAACAACTTTGAAACAAACAATCTGTATTGCATAAAGAGAAATATAAATAAAAGGGACTTACCTATTTTGACGGAGAAAAATTATATAGGAACTGCCACTAAAGTAAACAGAGAGCTAGCTTTGTCCATGGATTCTAGACCCCCTGATTACGTTTGATAAGAAAAGTTCATTCTCAGAGAAACTTCTACAATTCAAACACAACCTTCTGACCCTACACCAACTCAGATATCCTCTATTTGACTTGTGACTTTTGGATAAGAGGAAGGAAGAAAGGATAAATAAGCAATTATTGGCAGAGCTAACACGTATGGACTCTGAGCTAGCTTAACCTGTGAAATCCGCAAACATCTAAATTGGCCTCGCTGAATTAATGGATAAAAAAAAAAGATTAGATGGACAACTCAGAGAAGGCGAGAGGTTAGAGCCTGTTCACATTGCTGACATGCTGGTTTAGCATCCTGCCCGCCTCTGCGGCACAAATTAGTATTTAGTCTGCAGCACCTCTGCGACAACACATCATTTATTTTCAATTATCTCTGCCCGGATGAGATCGGGACAGCGTTGTTTTGATGCGGTCTTTCTCTCTGTCTTCCTTGGAGTTTGTTTACATCTAGGACATCCATTTTGTTTTGGTTCCTGCCACATCACTTGCCCACATCCTGGAATACTCACCTTAAGGGCAGAGAAACATCAATCTACTGACAGTCTAAGGTGAATCCATTTACCTTTCTATCTCTCTCCTATTTCTCAACAGTTCTCTGTATTTTGCATCACCATTTCTGTCAGTGTTTCCACGCTTGGAAGAAAAAAGGTCTGGACCTCTACTGTCTTCCTCATTTTCTCTCTTGCATTCTGCCTTATGGCATTTTTATGGCTTGTTAAACTAAAAGTGAAAATGACAGGACGATTGCCCAATAACAACCCATAAAGACACGACAGAATTAATATTCAGTCTGGGTTTGTAAGCCTTCAGAAGAAAAAAAAAGCATGGTGTTTGTTTTGTATTTTGGGTCTTGACTTTCTGCTCTTTTCTCCAAGCAGCTTTGATAAACAGAAAAGAGGAAGGTTAAAGGTTGCTTTACAGCCGGGAGATTAACAGGGGGATCTACGGACCACAGAGGGTGATTTACGTATCGGAAAAAACCCTTCCCTGTCAGCCAGCACAATAAGCACAGCCACAGCCGTATCTGATTAAAACCGTACAGCGCTCATTTGTCCTGTCTTGGCGCAAATATCTCATAAGTGACTTTTCCACCCTGACCAGACGCTTTGCTCGCACCATCCAAACAAACCCTTGAGGTGTTATTGTTGAGGCTCCAAGGGCACAGGCAGTCACGCCAATCCCTGTTTTCAGTTATTCACAGACGGTGGATCTATTCAGGGAAAAATATCTTAAACACCAGGAGTAGGTATCGCTAACACGTTCATTTTTTACTGTTAGCTGCTAATCCCTTAGAGGATCATGATAAACATACTGATCTACTGTATTTGCCTCAACTGCTGAGGGCAGGAAAGGTTTCTGTCAGAGAATCAAGACAAAAAAAGGGCAATTAGAGAATTTCCAAAGAGGAACAAACTAAATACTTGCAGCAGCAGTTTCTGGGTAAAATCTAAATAATTAGCCTTTTTCCCACCTGAAAAACTTATCTTTAAAGGCCTTTAATAAAGTTGTAGAATATAATTGATTATAATCTAGACTATATAGATTATATAGATTATAGATTATAATAGACAAAAAAATAACACAAAAAGTACAGTATTTTTGGAAAGTTGCAGCTGTGCACTTTCACAGTCAAAAGATACTGAGTAGACATGCGAAATAAAGTATTTTATCATAAATTAGATTATTTTTTACAGACTGCATCAAAACCAAATACCACAAAAGAAAACACTACAAAAACTTCAAAATACTAGACTACAGTACAGCAAAACACTACAATACCAAACATCAGAAAACACTACAACACAAAACAACACTACTAACTAGGCATGCAATGAGTATTTTATAAAATTACAGTTTTTTTTCTTCAGTTAATCTGTTACTTTGTAAAACATTTTTATTTGATTTTATTTTTTAATAGTCTGCATTACAACAAAATACTACAAACCAAAACATAACAAAATACTAAAAACAACAAAAGAAAACAAACGCTACTTACTAAGCATGCAATGAGTCAAATGAATGTCAATGAGTCAAATTAATGAAAAATCTAATGAATGTATTTTAATGTTAATGTTTCTATGTAAAAAAAAATTAAACAATACAAAAAAAAAAAAAAAGAACAACACACTGCGGCAAAAGCAGTGAAGTGACTCAGGTAGTAAAAATGTATAATTATAAATCCACTTCACTATGTCTTTAAACTGGTGTTCCACAAGGGTCCATATTGGGGCCAATTCACTTTAGCATGTATATTAATGATTTACCCATGGTGTGTCAACAATTTAATATCATAATATTGTAGGGGAATTTACAGTTAAAACCCAAGCACCAGATATGTCGCAATGAAGACCAGGACTCAGAGATGAGTTCAATTAATAATAATAATTTTACTTGAAGAAAATAGTTTGCAATCTCATCACGCAGAAGTCAGCTTCAACACTCTCGAAGGAGTTCGCAGGCCGCCCCCAGTACAATACAAAATCAAGCACAGTTATACCCTGACAGAGGATACTAATTGCGTCAATACATGAGTCAACAAAATTCTGATTGGTTCCAAAACCTAGATAAACTCTCCAAAGACGTAGATCTGATACGCTGGACACTGGCAGTTGATTGTTTGTCCTGGGACTGTCTGAGCTTCTCCCTGTACAGACAGATACTAACACACATACACAGAGAACTTATCTAAAATTCAAGGCTTTCTAGCACTGGCAAGTGTCTTATCATTACGGTTGGATACACACACATAATATGTGGACATTAATCTTGAGGAAAAGAAATACAGCACACATAAGGTTACACATTTCACTCTTGCTATAACTTGATTAATAGTCAAACAAGAAATCATGTAATAATATAATATAATATCAGTATGAAGCAGACATGGGGACTTGGTCCCATCTCTGGTATGAAGGATATGGCAACTCGGTATCCACTCCTTCAGTCCCCCGTTTTAGATCAATGTGGGGTCTAATACCCCACATCTGGTCTAATAAATGCGGTCAGGTGTAGTTGTGATGCATGCTAAGAATGCAGACTGTTGGTCAACTTAAACATGTGCATACTTAAAATCTCTGGTACTGGCTGACATTTCTAGTAATAAACACATTATTTTGTACAAAATACTTCCCATATACATTCTTATTTCCCATATACATTAATCTACTTACTTAATCCCACAATATTGGCACTTGCACTAGTCTTTCTTCACATAATGTCTTTTCCAGTGAATCATTCTGTGTGTCCCTCTACCTGGAAAAGTGTCCTCACTTTCATCAACATATCTTTGTAAATACCTCTCTTCCTACTACAGCTACTTCACACTTACCCTCTAAAACCAAACATTTATCCAACAGCCTTAAGACTAAATTTGCATATTCATTAACCAGATTTAACAAATCATTAAAGAAAAACGCATACACTATAACCAATTCAAAAAAAAATTTAACCCTTAAGAAGGATATTTGTCTTATTTGTTTTCTTTTAACATGTCTTATACAACTATGATGAATTTTAGTTAATTTGGTCATATAGTAAAATAAACTCATTACAGTAAACGTATATATATTATTCTCTGGAAGCCGGGCTAAATGAATAACCACTGTTATTGCATTCCTGACATATGTCAGACCCTCAGTCACCTCACAGATACCAAATACAGACATTGCTTATAACCTAAATCCCAGTAAAGATACCCTTATTTTATGAAAATCTATCATTTTCCCGATCAATGGTACAATTATAGAGATTGAATATCCATTTTACCCTTTCATTCCAAACTTGGTGTTAAAAACACAAAAATAAACAAACCAAAAATAAGTAAGATCAATATTGAGCCATCTTTAAAAATAAAAATAATCATAATCATTATTTCCTCGAAAACCTAGAGCAGTTCCTAGTTTATTACTTAATAGCCCTTTTATTAAGCTTTACTTTCACCACAAATCCAGTTGCAGTCATCATAGTTCACATGCTGTTTAAACATACATGAACCATTAACCTTGTCATTGTTAACACATTTGGTTAAAATTACATTTTAAGTATCGAAGTGTCTAACTTTTAAAATACAACTAACCTATCCACTTATTGTCATGCATGTATTTATTTTATACCATGACATTACTGTTAACCATACTCATTGCCTTATTATTACCTTTTTTTTTAAATGCAAATCTTGTCAATTATCATACCATATTACTGTACTCAGACTATATTAGCGACACATTCAGAAGCAAATCCTCAATACTTAGTATAAAGTCAATTTAGTTCTCACTGTTTTGTCAGTGATAAATGCTTACAGGTCAGCTACTTGATCAATGTCTTAAAAACCCTCGTTCATGTTTGTCATTTGGCAGTGATATTAATTTACTCAAAATTATTATAAACTAAAAAAAGAGCAGACAGATTTCCCAATATTATTACTAAATGAACAATACTATTACTTAGTTCTAAACAGCCAAATATTTATTAAAGAGACATCCTCAGTTTCTGTAAATCTGTATTGAAACAGTATACATTATCAAAAAGACCTGTCAGTGTTCACAATATTAATTTGACTTGACAAGTGTTCATAAGCAGCTCCATAGAGCCTATTACAATTGTGTTGTTTAAACAAAATTTATTATTATAATTTTTTTTTGCTGTGCTATTTCAATTAATTCAAACCTCTTGTTATGGATTTGCTCCATTAAGGGGCTATCCACACGTTTTTGTTCAACTTATCTCTGTTCTACATAAACCACTACATAAAGCTTTTGCACTATATTACACAAGCAGGATTCACTCCTTTGTTTTCCCACCAGGCTTCTTTATGTGAGGGTGCTCTCTGGATAATTTGGTTAGTGACGTAGCCAATCTGTCACTGTTTTTCTGCCGTCAAGTCTAAAATATTTACCTTCACCATTCAAACAACAAAGTGTTAACTTGTTAAAATTTATACCCTCATTTAAATTTAGGCATGGATTTTAAACCCATTTTGGACGGCAAACTTAAATTTCACAAATCCAATCATATAAACACTCTTTAACATATTAATCCAGAGAGTGATTTAAATCAGCGTTATAAAAGACCAAATAAGTCATTATTACCAGTAGCAGACAGAGCTGGATAACCAATCCACTTAAAGCTCGTCCCATGTTCGGCATTGTCTTTTCATTAGTTTCACTCAGAATTATCGACTTCTGTAAAGTAATTTCACTCAACACATCTGTAATGATAAAACACTCTTTCCAGAGGTTAGTAACTCAATTGAAACAAAACAGGAACAGAATTGTCCCCCAAAAATGTATAGTAGCCATCCTTCTAATATTTTAACAGCTCATATTTAAGGTTTGCTTTTGCAATTAAATCAGAAGGATTTAAACTTAAACATTGTCTGTGCATTTTACCTAGTTTGAACCTAGTCTCTTATCTAATCTCAAAGTTTGCCTGTTCATTAATGATTTTTATTTAGAGTAAAATCAGCTGGGTTGTTTTGGTCTTCAAATCATTGCTCTGTCTTGGTTACTCTGACTTAGCAGGCCAATAAAAGAAGAAGAGCACCATCCCTGCCTCCACTCAAGCACTCTCTCTCTCTCTTACTGTGCAAAATATTATTTATTTATTTTGACAATTTTTGCCAAACTTTAACTTAGACTATAATATCAAATTCATTACAACATATAACCCTAAATCATTCAAATAGGTTAAAAATGTCAAAGTTTCTATATCTCAAATCTCAGTTTAAACTGTTTAAAATACATAATGCTAGGAAAATTTCTTTAAAATTATTTTTAACTTACATGCTTAATTCCCTTAACCTTTGTTATCTAAACCATCTCTTGATTAAGCAGAAGCAGTCTTCATTTTTAGCCACCACCATATCTTGTAATCATCTTATGCCATGCCTAATGACCTGCATGAGTAAAGACTATGATATAGACATATTAGTTCAATATCATTTTAGCCTCATAAGAAATTTTGTCTCAAAATAATGTCTGTCATCACATGGTCTCAGATGGTTCTTGACAGCCCATTGCCATTAACTCTTTATAAATAAGCCTCTTTTCCTCAGGGTTTGATCCACTGGCATAGTTGCATCAAGTTGTGGACGCTTGTCACAACAATCAGTCAAGGAATGCGGTTGCTGGTGATCAGGTCTGGAGGAGCTCACATTTTGAGGCAGATTGCTGTACTTGATACAGTTCCCCTCTTAATGATGCTCTAGGCCTATCAAGCATCCGCTCAACTCCACTACCATCTCACATATAACACCTCCCTTCAGGGCAGGTGCCCAGTGGCGGTGACCCCCTGCCTTAGGTTGTCCCCTATTGGCCAGAAGAGGATCTTACCCGTCATTGAGAAATCACCTCATGCACACTGGTAACCACTCTTTCCCGTTGCAACATCCTCGACAGTCTTCTTCCAGAATCCAGTATTTCCTGCAGCTTAGGAAAGGTGCACTCAAGAACCATGAGAGCCATTGACAGCACCTACTAGTGTTAAAACATTGAAAAAGGTTAATCAAACTAATATTTAATCGCTAAACTCAATTGGATACCTCCAAACTATCATGCTGAGATTACTCAGTGAATTTATTTTGCACACCCGTCCATTCATTGTAATTTTCTGTTGCTTCTGTAGCTGGAGCCATCAGGCCCTGTATGGTGGTGGAGACTAAAAATAAGACAGATAAGTTACTGGTCATAGAACAAATAGCAATACAACTGTTTAACTATTCAAAATTATTTACATCTATAGCTCAGGGTCTGTATTATGATTTTAAAGACCTCATGTCTCTTCAACAATTGCTCCTAAATTGTTATTCATTATTTTTATAATCTCTTATTTCTTACATGCATTGGGCAGTTGAACATTTAACTACCAATTGCCCTCTTAATGCATTAAATCTGAACTCTTTTTATCATGTCCTTTAGCATCTCAGTGCCTATGATTTGACTGAAACACTGTGCTGTACTATAAATATCTTATCACTTAAACACAGGCTCAGATAATGGCATTTTAGCTTACTTTGAATGAGAGAGAGAGAGAACTCTGAGGGATTCAGGACTCGTAACAATGCATTTTCATTCATTTTTAACAATTTCATCGTACTATCATTTTACTCTAGCCCAGTTTAAAACTTGTCAGAAATTATATGCATTTTAAAAATAAACATCTTTATATTTGTATTTTTACTTTATTTTCGCAACTCAAATGTTTCTCAAAGTTCTTTGCAGTCATTGTCATTACTTTTACATCAACTGTATTTATTCATTCACTTAATTCTGGCCATGGCTTCTGAATTTCAACATTGGTTTTAAATCTGTCAGAGGTTATCTGACCCAGGTATATTACTTTGGGTCTTGCTAGCATGCTGTCTTCAAAGTTACTTTGAAACCCCCGTTTATGTTACTTGTTTACAACTTTATCATCTCATAAACAAAAAATAATTTTCTTTTCTCTTCTTTTTTCTTTTTTTTATGATGCTGCGTGACTACAATTTTGCAATCCAACAATAAAATTACTCTTTTGGCCAAACATTAGTAAATATAGGAATTACATTTTTTTTTTTTTCTCAGAACATGTCTCTGGTACTTTTAAAGCTTAAGCCAGAGTCATGGTGGGGGCCAGCATGAGATAAAACAACGGCTTCATTGTAGTCAAAGTAATTTTATCTTTTTTAAAGCAAAACATAAGCTTCTAAGTTTTTCCAAAATGCCACTGCCAATTTGTGTGCCTTCAGTTGTTTTTTTCACTAACCCAGAATTCTGTTCAGTATTCCTTATCAGGACTTTCAACAATTATATAGCACTCAGTTATTTCGGGGATTATTTTTAACAAATCGGCACATACATTTATAAATGTTTATTTCTCTGGTTCTGTCTTTGTTTAAAGCCAATACATTTTTTAGTTTTAACTTTCCAACCAGAATCAAAGCTCAGACTGACCATTCTTTCAATGAATTCAGAGAATATTTTTAAAGTCAGAGCTTCAGAGCCAAACTGTTTACAGCATTTGCTCTCTTCTGTTTCATTATTTCTATCAGGGCTTACCAGGTTACCTAATTTGTCAGTCATATTTCTATCATAAACCAAAAACATATTGAGGCGGCGATCTTACCAACAGCACTTGACTTCTGCGTGATGAAACTGCAAAGTATATTCCAGAATTTCCATATACTGGTCCAATCCAATCAGGGTCATGAAAACTACATTTTAGCTCTTTTGGGGTTGTTCCTGAGGCATCCCAGATCAATCAATACTTTCCCTTTGCATATATCCCTATATTTTTTATAGGTGCACATATGAATTATCACTATTTATTTTTAAACACTAATTTTGGATACTCTGTTCCCTAACCACTGACCTGGCCTATTTCTAAGCTCGGGGCGCCCCCGTCTGTAATGGTGGGTGATCGAGAGTTGGAAGAGCGAGATACGACTAGAACCCCCGTCTAGCGTCTTACATTCTTCTCGGGATTTCCCATACCCCTACTTTGGCTTCCCTGGCCGTAAATGCACTGCCCTTTATGGCCTCTCGTGCTTTTCGGCTTTCTGTGCTTGACCCAGCACTGCCTATTTACGGCTCTATGTGTCCCTTGTCCCTCGGTGCTTGACCCAGCACTGCCCTTTACGGGTTCACATGCCTGTTAAGAATGCGTTTTTGTCCCCCCCTGGACTGTGCACACCTAGAAACAAATTTTTACGTCTCTCTCTAAGACCTATAGGTGTGCACCTGTTCCCTCTGTAACTGTACACATCTCTAAATATCTTATATCAAGACCTACCGATGTGTACTTGTACCCCTTATACTCACAAGGTTACTTATTTACAGGTATATTGTGACACCAATTTACCTTACTCCACCCTGGAGCTGGTGTCTACCCCCTCACGTCTGAGTGAGTCTATCGTTCCTCCTTCTCTCGACCCCCTCCACTTACAGACAGTCCCTAACCAATAATATTAAATCTAAAATCTTTCCTACCTTGGTTTGATGATTGATCAGGGATGTCACCAAAGAACTATTGCCCGCCGATCCTCCACCATTAACTGTAGGGGAATTTACAGTTAAAACCCAAGCACCAGATATGTCGCAATGAAGACCAGGACTCAGAGATGAGTTCAATTAATAATAATAATTTTACTTGAAGAAAATAGTTTGCAATCTCATCACGCAGAAGTCAGCTTCAACACTCTCGAAGGAGTTCGCAGGCCGCCCCCAGTACAATACAAAATCAAGCACAGTTATACCCTGACAGAGGATACTAATTGCGTCAATACATGAGTCAACAAAATTCTGATTGGTTCCAAAACCTAGATAAACTCTCCAAAGACGTAGATCTGATACGCTGGACACTGGCAGTTGATTGTTTGTCCTGGGACTGTCTGAGCTTCTCCCTGTACAGACAGATACTAACACACATACACAGAGAACTTATCTAAAATTCAAGGCTTTCTAGCACTGGCAAGTGTCTTATCATTACGGTTGGATACACACACATAATATGTGGACATTAATCTTGAGGAAAAGAAATACAGCACACATAAGGTTACACATTTCACTCTTGCTATAACTTGATTAATAGTCAAACAAGAAATCATGTAATAATATAATATAATATCAGTATGAAGCAGACATGGGGACTTGGTCCCATCTCTGGTATGAAGGATATGGCAACTCGGTATCCACTCCTTCAATATATGTTGACAATACAGTTTTTTGCGCATGGTAAAAGGTTGCAAATAAGTTGACACATGATCTGGCAAAAATCATATCCTGGCTCAACCAGTGTTACTTTAAATTAACCATGTCAAAAACAGCTTGTATGTTCTTTTCTAAAGGACATAGTGCTGATATAAAACAGGATATTTTCATTTCGGGAGAGATTACAGGTTGTTTCGGAATATAAATACTTAGGGGTTTATTTTGACTCATGTCTTGGTTTAAAAACGCATTTTAAAAAAAAAGGTATGTAAAAAGGTCAAATTTAATTTTGTTAATTTTCGGTTTATTAGAAACTCTTTATCAAATGAGGCCACAAAAATATCTTTTCATTCTATGATTCTTTCTCATATTACTTATTGTCTGAAAATTTGGTCTAATACACATGCTATAGTTTTAAAACCATTGGAATTATTGTACAAACAAGAACTCAAACAAAAAAATTTTTTTTACCATTATCATATATTACATACATATAACCTGCTTAGCTGGAAAACATCAAGTTTAAAGATGTTTGTTAAGTTAATACGTTTATGCATTGTTTAGCTCCTCCTCCTCTGGTTGATTGTATAAAATTTAAATCTATTGAAAACAGAGTAACTAGAGGCACAGCTAAAGCTGACTGCATAATTCCACATAGAAAAACCTTGTTTGGTCAAGCTGTTTTTTCATTCAGAGCATCACATCAGTGGAATTCAATACCACAATCAATTAGAGAATGTACATCATTTAACTCTTTTAAGCCTCATTTTAAGAAATTGCTTTTTCATAACCAACAATGTGAACATTATTGTTGTTTATATATCTTAATAAGCTGCTTTCTATAAAAAAAATTTAATACATATATATTTTTTTATTTTCAGTTTGTATAATTTGTTGTTTAATATTTGGTTCAATTTAGTTGTTATTGCTTTTTCAATTTTGTTTCTTTTTTCCCCTCTAGTTTTCCTGGCCTAATAACATCTGGGAAAGGGACTACCAATGAAATCTAGCCTTTGGCTAATTTGGGTACATTTACATTCACGAATGTTGATTTATGTAATCTGTCCCTTTTTTTGTGAATAAATAAATAAATAGAAACTGGCAGGGAGGTGTCTGCACTGTGGGCGGAGTAGTCTACTGCACCATCTTAAAGACGCATTGATTAAAATGGACTGAGGGCCACAACAGCTCCCAGCAGGTCAGTTAGTGATTAACCCACACTTTCAACTTTTAATCAGTCACTGACCTCTACAGACCAAAACACAAGGCCCTGGATGGAGCTCCAGCAGAGCAGCCTGTAATGAGGTTCCACTATTATGCCTTTTTTCTACTTGTAGGTTTGCACCATGATGCTGACATTCAGGGTTGAAAAAGAGAGAAAGAATAAGGTACAGCAAGGTAGAAACGACCACATAACAGAGGAGATCAGAGCATCCTTTGTTAGAGCGTTTCAATCAGGTGGCTCCAACCTCGCCGCAGCCTGCTCATGAAGGCCATTAGGGCTTGACATCTACATCTACATCTACAGGAGCTTTTCTTTTCTCTCAACCACAACTGCATCACAACAGATAATTAGAGAAAGCTAGCACAAATGACATAGTCTAGGTTGAGGGCTGCTTGCCATTGAATGGCTCTGTACAGGAGAGGATGATGTGATTCAAGGCTGTAAGATATATGACACAGACATTAACACATCATGACTTTTATAGGGGCTTCAGTTAAGCTTGTTCTTTACAATTGCTCAGAACACACTAAGATGTCAAACACTAAAAGGACACACAGTTTAATATAAACCAGCTACTGAATGAAATGAGCAAGCGAAAGAGTTTACTTGCACATGATGGATGCCTCTCATTCTGCTGTGACAGTTACTGTGAGCGAATAAAGAGTCTGCCTGAGCCAGTCACATTGCTCTGCTCTTGAACACAGAGGCCGGTGAAAAGAGGACGTTCTTTCTCTCTCAAGTAAATGAGGAGAAAACAGCAGGCTGAAAATAGTTGTTTAATATTGTTTGACATTAACTTCACAATTGGAAAAGAGACCTTGAGTACAAATCATCACGAGGCATCAGATAAGCAGTATAATTCCTATTCTAATTAATATGGAAGCATAGCCGAGACTCAGAGGGTCTCCAAAGGGAGGGCACTGCTCATCAGCCTTATCTGAAAATGGGGAAATATCCAAAGCATCATCCCTATGGAATATTACTTCCCATTTCTCTTTCACTTATTCGTTCTTGCGTTGCTTTCTCTTGCATGCACACACGCACACAGCCCTAAAAAAGGCAGTAGGATGCTCCAGGGAAAATGTTTCAACATTAAGTGTTAATGATGGATAAAAACACATCATAAGCTCTTTTGACCTCCCTTTTGTAAATTTGCTGCTGTCTTTCGTATATTCATAAAAACATTAAGCTCATCATTGACAAGAAAACAAAGAAAATGTCACACTTCTTCTGGAGGTCTACTACCAACATCTTGGAAGTTCTATACTATTCAAAAGTCTGAGGGCAGAAATATATATATATTTTTTAGGTTGTTGTTTGAATAGGCTATACATTTTTGAAAGTATCTCCTTAAGCTCATCAATGCAGCATTTATTGAATAAAGTATAAATAACATGAATATTGCCATGGAAAAATCATTACCATTTAAAATAGCTGGTTTCTGTTTTAATAAACTTTTCAAATGTTATTTTCAGCAGACATTTCATATTATTATCAAAACAGGGTAACACTTTAGTATAGGGACCAATTCTCACTATTAACTAGTCACTAATTAGCATGCTTATTAAAAACATATTGGCTGTTTATTAGCACTTATAAAGCACATATTCTGCATAATCAAATTCTACATCCTTAATCCAATACCTAAAGTAAACAATTACCTTATTAGCTATTAATAAACAGAAAACTTGTAGTTTATTGACATAAAAGTCATAGATAATGGTTTGTTAATAGTGAGAATTGGACCTTCCAATAAAGTGTGACCGAAAACAGTTGTGCTTTTATACAGTTTTTAGAAATGCTTTAATGAACTGAAAGTTCAAAAGAACAGCATTTATTTAAACCATATATTTAGCAAAAAATTTAAAGTAATTGAATCTGTTTATTCAGTCCCTGCTGAATAAAAGTATTAATTAAAAATAATTACTGACCCAAACTAGTGTATTCAGGACTTCAGCGAGAACTACAGGGAACTCTAGAAAACTACATCAGCAGCATGAAGCATAAATGTAACAGCATTTATTTTGAGTGCATGTGTAACCACTAGGCCATTGATTCATTTTTTTTTTTTTACTATCTTAATAAACCTGAATCTCTAAGCCCCATTTTTGCATCTGACCAAAAAGTCATCTAAAAAAATGTTGCCATGGATTCGTTTGGTTGACCACAGATGACAGCGTTCTGTCTGTTGTGGGGGCTGATGAAACTGGCAGAAAACACTGTTGTTGGATCCTCAAGGAACAGACTGTAAAAATGTTTTGTTTTGTTGCTTCATTTTAATGTCTAAATAAACTGATTTTATTCAACTCAAAAATATGATTTTACACAACTAAATCAAATCACACAGAAATAGCTCTTTAAGGTTGCAACACTGCATTTGCTTACAGTTTACAGTGCAACTGAATCTGAGAATGAAACAACCAGTTCCTTCACCAAGGCAACTTTTACAAAACCAGAGCTTCTCAAAACAGCCAAAATCAAACTGATGTTGCTTCTTGAGGTTTATAAGGTGCACTGAGTCTGAAATGTAAAAGGGATTTTACAAATGTTGAATTGTTGGAGTGGAAGAAAAGGTCTGAGGTCAGTGGATTTAGTCTAGTATAGTGCTAAGCTCAAGAACATATCAAATGTTCTGCATTCAACTAATCTAGCCCCAGCCATGCCTCTCACACAGATAAAACTATCCTGACATGTGCTCGGAGATCAGTATATGCTAAGTTCAGCTCTGACATATAAGTGATTTCTTACCAGACCCACTTAAGATCTTAAAGTGTCCTGAAGATTAAAGGCAGAGGAACGTCTGAGTTTGTGCAGGGATTATAAACATGGATCATTTTTTTTCTGTGCTTATTTTGCAATGAAATAAACCACAGGAACAGTAAGAGCTCCTCTGACTGATGCTGGGATAATGCACATTGGAATACAAACTGGAAACTTTGACACAGATGTTTACATACAATGAAAAGTAAACAGGGCCAGCCTGTGGGTTTGTGGGGCCCAGGGCGAGATCACGATAATGGGCCCCGTCAGTATAAAAGTGTCATAAGATAAAAATGTCCACAGAACCACTGCAATACCAAATGTGGTTTCTTTTAAACCGTACATGTCCACTGGCATGGCGTGAGTGGAGCATGAGCGAACAATTCCAATTCATTCTTTATGAGAGTTGAGTGGCAGGCTTGCACCGGGGACTGTGGGATTGACAGCGGAGCATCACAAAAACTGAGAAATGCTGAATTCACAAATGAGAAGCGGATAACCCCTGGTGTCCTCCAATCTTTGAGAAGCCAAGGTCTGTCATAAACATTTCAAAATCAGTTTCTGGTGGATTTGGTGCTGTCTTCACATTGTTACAATGTTACTGTATTTAAATATGACATTTAGATGTTCTCATTTTGGCTTGATTGTGGTCGCATATACACTTTAGGCATAAAGAAATACTGTGTGCATTTTTCCAACAACACATGATAATGTAAGTTGACCAGACACTGAAATCTAACTGTTCTAATGTTCTAAACTGCAATACATTTCTGCAATAAATAAAAAAGCACTGTATGAATAAGCTAAATGTATAAAAAAATAAGGCTTAGGTGTAGATGCAATACTCAACAGATGCTTCCCAGCAATGCACCACACATGAATAAATTATGCAGATTACTGTTACTGTTTATTGTTTAACTGATTGCTGCTTTTATATATGCTAATTCTTGTGTCTGTTGTCACTTTCAGTACTTTTAAAGGGATTCAGAGGTCATCTTGTACTTTGATCCGAAGGTGATAGTGCTTTTTCCTCACAGTTTGTCGAGAAAATCTTGCCTTTATTTGAGCATCCTAACCAGGCTGACACAATAACGTTGGCTCCTGGAGACTTTTTTCAAGCATCCTTTGTGAATTTTTTTGACACTAGTGTTAAAATGTAACTATTTATTTAAACATTTAAGTTGTGCAGGCCGAATTAGGACATGTAAAGCACAAAATCAGTCAATTACAGAAGATAAAAACAACATGAGATTTATGTCCTATATTTCACTAGAGGTTCTCCTGTCCTCTTAAACCACTCAGAGATCACTATGTGCTTCAGTCTGATTCAGCTGATCACAGAGGACTGCTTTCCGTCTTCTCCTTCTCGTCTTGACAGTGACTCCTCAGAGATTCATCTCTAGTCTGAGGAGAGTGGCAGGACTCTCTTCTGTCTCTCCAAACAGCTTTGCTCCAAACAATAAAACAGTTTAATAGAGGAAAAGGGTGTAGGACACTAGTGTAGCCCCAAAACAACAGGGCTGTCAAAAAGACAGATGTATGTGAGTGTTGGTGAAGAGGGTGTGCTGTAGTCTGGGAAAAAGAGAGAGAGCGCAATGAAGAGAAGGAGAAAAGTGAGTGAGTGAGGGAAGGAGAGAGTCATTTGTTGGTCTTATGACATTATAAAACCTATAAGACAAGAGCTCTGAGGCATAATAAATAGCTCCTTTCACAGCTCTTTCATTAATGAAAATGACAGAGAGTGGAAGCATCATTTACAGGATTCTAATACCCCAAATGCCTCATTCACTCAAGCTCCCACAATCCCCTTTGTCAGAATGGATGAACAGAACCATTAATACGACTGTACTTCATAAGCAGAAAAAAATGTGTGCCTCTGTGACTACACTGAGTAACCGTACATAATGTTTTTTGGAGTAAAAACTAAACATATGAACATGGAGACTAATTAAAGTGTTTGCTTCACTTTCCAAGGACGTGCTGATAAAAAGCAGAGAGTAAATTTCAGATCATTACAGCCTTAATGGATTATGTCTGTATAGTATTTTTAGCTGGATTAGTCTCACTCTCTCTCTCTCTCTCTCTCTCTCTATATATATATATATATGTGTGTGTGTGTGTGTGGAAATGTATAGATATAAAATGTGATAAATGTATATACTGTACACAAGTTATATAAGGGAGGAGAAAACGTGCATCCATTAAAAATATAGTATATCGGCAACTGTAAACTGTAACTTGGTAGAAGTTGCCAAACTAGGCAGATGCCAATATGGACATGAACTCAACCTCAAAAACTATAAACAAAACCACACAAGGTAAAATAAATGGGTGAATGAACATGGATTTACTTCATCGTGTCCAATATAAAATGAGGGTTGTGAAGCTAAAACCAGATGAGAAGTACTGCACTAAATAATACAGGCGGCAATACAAGTGTGCCAGGATTCTTCCCATGAGATACTGTCTGCGAGAGAAAGGGGGCAATCCATTATAGAGGGCATTCACACAGTTACACACACACACTTGGAAATCCATGAGTGACAATGTAACGCAAAACAGCAGTGAAGGCAGCACTGGAACATCTGCCAAGTATGTAATGACACACAACATGACATGAGAACACTGTGGAGACTATGGTTAATGACAAGAAGATGAGTCTCAGTGTCTAAGGATCCTGGGGTTGTGTGCCAGTGTGGTGGCAACATTAAGCTTTAAGTACACACTAAAATGGATTCAAAATAACTAGACCCTTTAAAGGCTCACTGCTTTGTTTGAAATGAACCTCTGGTAGAATAAACACCATCACTGAGACCACACTCAGCTTGAGTCCGAGACAGAAAATAGCTGCAGAAATGAGTGCTTCTCTGTTTTCTGACTGTATACAGTATACTAAGCCTCTGACCCGAGGCTAAATGTTTATGTTGAGGAGACTCACACACTGAAGTAATGTATGGCTCACTGTCACTGAATCCATGTGAGAAACATGTCCAACCCTCATCCCTGTCCATTTTATGATGATGAGTAACAGAAGTCTGCTGTATTATAAACAGCAGGGTGTTGGAACATTAATATTGCAAACAGTAATCAACAATAATACAGCTGGTATTTCAGAGACATGCTCTACTGAATGACACAACAGAGTCTGAGTCATTATAACATGGAATCAGAACTGACTTGATTTACTTTCTTAATCAAATATCTCCGGTCTTAATATTGCATGACTCAACATTCTTTTCTTTTTTTAATCTTTCAATAAACAAAACAACTGTTGGAGCCTCTGAAATGACATTTATTTTCTGTTGATTAATCCAAGGCAAGATAAGTAGGGGGAAAATTATTAAATCAAAACAACAATCCAATTTTGTTTTGGTTTATATAAATTTGTCTCTTAGTAATTGGGTTCATAAAAGTTTACTAACATGTGATGTATTTGATGATGTACACACTGTAGAAAATAGAAATGTAATTTAAAAATCTGTTAAAAATGTGGTTTTATGGGGTGAGGAAGCAACATTTTAGATTTTATGGATCTGAACTTCAATTTAAGAATTTAAAAAAGTATATTTCATTAATTTATATAATGTTAAAATACCAACCTACTATAGTACTAAAGTAGTTCTATAGTACTAAGTACTGAAATCTTTTTTATACCTTACATATTGACCACAACCAAAAAGAAGAGGTGATAATGAGAAAGTCACACAATGAAATTAAATCTCATCACTAGAAGCTTTTATGCAAGCTGAGATAAATATTAATACTGTATTATAAAACATGTCAAAAATAAAAAAGAAATAAAAAGAAATTGTGGTATACACAACCCAAATCAAATAAAATAACATTAATGTAAATAAAAGATCTAACACAAACCCCCACCCAATGCACATAATAGAAAACTAATAAGAAACAACAGTTATTTCAATCAAAAAAACCCATCAAAAATGTGAAGTATAATGCAAAGGATTCTGGGAATGTTAATTTACGTTTTTTTACTGCAAATTGACTGATTCTTTTTCACTTCGAGAAACTACTTTAAAATGATTTATGCATTTGAGTGCACTTTACTTACTCATTCACATACTTCCCTGCTCCCTCACTCATTCTCTCAGAGCTCAATTGAAGTAAAGAGTCAGTGAACTGTTATGACCCACCTTTTGACCCCAAAACAGATTTAGTTCTGAGGTCCCTGCTATGATCAATACACCAATCTGGTTCATGTCTTCATGATTGCCCGTGAGACGGTTTAGGACTTCACGTCTATCCACCTGCCTTTTCTTACCAGTATGTGTGTCTGAGGACAAGAAATGAGGATTATATATGATTTTGAAATAAACATCCTTTGATTATATTGACCAAAGGGCTTTTCTGGATGTTCATAATGATCGATATAACAGTAAACACTAAGTATCAGCTGTTGATGGACAGGCATGTCAATGAGCTCCAGTGCATGTTTCTACATTCTACATTCATTCTTTCATAGGTAAATAAAAATGCCCTTTTATCTTTATCTGAAAAAGAAGTAAAACCTGAAAAAAAACCCTGCAATGAATAACTTATCAGAAGGACAATCTAGAGGTCACTTGTGGGTTGTGTTTAAAACACAGTGCTGCATTATGTAGCCTACGGGTGTCTTGCACTGCAAGGTTTTAATCCTATATGAAATCACATTGTGAATGCTGATAGTCCTCTCAGCTGTTTGCCTTTGACTCTGTGTGATTATAACGCTTTAACACAGCCTCTGTAATCAGAAGTGCCAGGCTGCCCTCCTCCACCTTCCTCATCTTAATCAATCTGACCCAGCCCAGATTAGATAGATCATAATCAACAACCTGCTGTGGCAAAAAAAAAAAAAAAAAAAAACTACCGCCCACTCCCTCCGGCACACTGGACACCTTGCGGTCACAGTGACATATGCAGACTGTCCTGCTATCAGGGCCTTCACACACAAACAGTCCACTGAGCAGCAGGGAAATGAAGCTTTATTCACATTGCATGTACGGTAATCAGAGTGGACAAGATACTAGACCTAATTGCAGCGGTTACGCTGGATGTGAGAGAGTGAGAGGATACTACAGCACTCTGTTCCAGAGAGGAAACTTGAGGAGGATCTGAAGCCCTTCAGGGTTTTATTTCTCTCTCTGAGTGTTCTAATTAATTTTCTTGGCACTTAAGCGACTTCAGAAAAGAGCTGTGTGTCATAGGTGAACCATCACTTTCAGTGTGTGTGTGTGTATACAGTAGAAATGAGTAGTAGTGAGAAACACGAGTGTCTGTGAAATGTTTCATGTTACTAAGTTAATTTGCAGAATGCACATTGCAAAAGATCATAGGTCATAAATGTATTGTTTATCCAATAACTAACATCAAGCTGCTGAAAACCTTCTCAGATGGTGCAGTGTATTTGATCTGATAACAAAATCTTTTCTTTCTTTCTTTCTATCTATCTATCTATCTATCTATCTATCTATCTTGAATATCAATATGTTTTGAATGTAATACATTGTAATGTACAGTATTTAATACTATAATGTTAAAGGTGAATTGTTGTTGAATATTATAAACACACACACACACACACACACACATATACTGTATATAGTGACAGTGTTAAGAATCTGAAAAATATCAGGTTTCTACAAATATATTACGTAAGCAACACCTCTGTTAAATAAACACACACACTGCGAATTTTAATATGAAAAAGCATTTTAAACATATAAGAGCTCTTTTTTTTATATAAACATATAGCTTTTTTTCCCCTCTCTGGGCCATATGACTCCGGTAGCAGCATGGAGACAGAAAAGCCTTCATGCAAGTGGACGACTTACAAACAGCCCACTGTCAGCGTGCTACTCCATTCATGACAAGTGTCAAAGCACAGTGTGGAAAGGGCCACCCGCTGCATGAAGATCACATCACTCCATGCCAGGTGGACAGGTGAGAGAGTGGAGTAAAAAACCCCTTTGTTATCTGCTCTTGTTTAGTGGAACAAAAAGAAGAATGACGTTCCCATAAATACCAAAAAAAGACTCATTACTGCAGTATTCACAAAAAAAAAAAAAAAAGATTACACTAGAGAATGGATGATAAACCTACACTAGTTTAGTATTCAGTAACCAACTAGGAATAAATACGAAGAGAGAAGCAGATAAGTGGAGTTTTTTACAGCATACGCAAACCATCATCTGTTATTCTCATTTATAAAAGTCATAATTTGAAGAGGGATTCCATGCAGGAGGCGGAGGAAACGAGCATAAATGAGACCGTATTCCCAGAAGGCTTAGGATGAGCTGTAGTGTGTGGGTAATTATCCAAAGGAGTCTGCTGTTTCTGTTAACAGTTATGAGTGTCTGCTAGCTGCTGTCACACGGAGCGAGAGAGAGACATATTTGACAATAAACATTTTGACAGTTCATATTCGAACAAGCCAACCTGAGAGACACCTGACAGTTCTGTAAATATCTATAGGATCACACTACCTCTTATTGTTGTGTGTTGTTTATACCACAAATGCAGTCACACCAGACAAGCATATGTACACACACACACATTAACACACACACAGGCACAAATAACTTCTCATGTCATGTCAGAAACGTTTACCGACGTGCCATGCACACTGTAATCAGATGCGGATGAGAGGGCTTTCTGTCAGTTTATTTGTGAAGGAGTGAAAGGAGTGACGGATTGAAGTGGAGCGTGAGAAAGAGAGGTGGATGAGGAAAAAAACGAAGAGTCAGAATGAGGCTACGACACGTGTGTCAAACTTTGTCACAGTCGAGCTGTGATTGAGGCTTCGAAGCTGCCCTAGATATCCAAACATTCATTTTCAGTGAGCAGCAGAAAGCTGAGGAGAGCAAGCACACATACAAGCAGTGTTTTTCCAAGTGCCTCAAGCTGACGATTAACCCTTTGCAAGACACTTTGCAAGTGCAAAATTAGCTAAAATAGGCATAAACATAATGCAACATTTTCACTTGTTAGCTTTTAGTTTAGATTTTTTAAACAAATTGTTTAAAACAAAACAAAATTAAAAAAAAAACGAAAAAATGAATAAATAATGGGAGACATGTTTTAGTAATTTAGAATAGGCCTACACGTTCTACCTCTAAATCATTTTGTGCATCTGGGTTTGTTGACACTGGTTGCAAAACATTGCTAATCTGTGAACCAAGGGTGTGGTTAGCGAAATGGCAGAAGTCAGAAAATGTTCGAAAACTACTTTAAGCACCTTTAAGTGTGTATATTTGCTGTAGTAGACCATAAAACTGATTGTGACCATAATGAATCTGAAGTAAGATTCTGTGGTTGGAAGATTCACGACTGCGATGAGTCCCATCTGGTCTGGGGCTCTGCTGAGACACTAGAACCAGAGAGGAGGACTGAGGTTACACCGCTGTACCGTAAATACAGCTGACACACTCATTTACTGCAGCCATCGCTGCAGTTCTCTGTAGGCAATCAGACACACATGCCTCTCAGTGACAAAGTTATTTGTTAATGAAAAAAAAAATCCATCCGGGCTTTGTTCTTTCACTAAAAGAAAACACTAGATATAACTCTCCACCCTCAGAGAAAAACACAAAGGGCAATAATTAAATCAATGCTAGTGCAATTTCATCTGTCTCTTAAAAGGGATCCATTTTCAGCCATTTAATAAGCATATTAGATTAAATAAACAGCCAAATGGCCTAAAGTCCAAAGCCAGACCCGAGGTTCCCAGTTTTATATGGGAGCTCGACCATACAATAGCTAATGAATGCAGCTTAGCTTACAGACACTTTGCTTGACTGCAGAACAAGGCCACCCTACTGTGCTGCCATACTGAGGCACAGTCAGCCAAAAGTCCTGGAGTTATGACACAATAAATCTAATGAGAACAGTGAAACACAAATTACTCTTCAATTCCAACAGGAAACACCCAGCACCATTCACCTGTCAATCTCTCACCCAAACTCCTCCCCCTGTGTCCGAGGTTCTTCCTGCAGCCATGGCAGCTGCGGCAGAGAGAGGCCTCTGTGACTGGCATCTGCACTGGCTCAAACTGCTAATTACTTCATTTTACTAGTAGTTAGCTGATTAAAATAGGCATTTAAGACTAGTGTCAGGGCTTCCGGAAACCACACGTTATAGAGGCAGGAAGACAGCTGCTGGCTGTAAAAGACACTGGGAAAATACTGTGATTGAAGCAGAGCAGAATGCCAGCGATGTGCTTTTTACGCCACAGAGTGGTAAGATCCGGGGTAATTGACTGTTAAATGATCGAAATTGGACCCCACTGCGAGTCAGATGTCTTAAATAGTTCAGGAAATACACACACGCCTCCTCGTCTGTTCTGTATAAAGAGGTGAGAATTACAACGATGCTGCAAAATGCTGAACTGAAAGGGGTTTGCAAAAATTTAGCTATTCAGAATATGCAATTAAACAAATCTGCCGTATAGGCGATGAATGAAAAAAAAAAAAGGAACAGGTGCTTTTGGGTCTTTAAGTGAATCAGTTTTACAATGCCAAGTATCTGGAGCCCCACATATAATATACAGTGCTTTTCTAATTTCTTTTGCATTATTATTACTGCTGCACTAATGTATATTTTGCATTTTACTTCTGAATATGTTCAAGGTTATTTAATGTATAGTTGCCTACTACATATACTGTTGGGTCGTTTAATACAATGCATCATGTTCTAAATATTGAGCTGTACAATGCTCTAATTTCTTATTTTTTTATTATTCACAGTTTTATTTTTATGCTTAACTGCCTAACAAATCTGGGTTGCAAACTTGTCTACATATGATCACCATGGTCAAGACATAAAGACATACGACATAAAGTATATAAAATTGCACCTTTGTAAGACATCAGTCATCATTTGAACTGCTATGTGTATGTGTATTTTGTAGTGTTTTATATGTATCATTACATTATTCAAGGAAGCCCCAAGGCAATACCTGCATTTAAAGTTGTAATCCGACAATGAAGGACACAGCAAACCAGTGTAACTTACCTGGCCTCGGTCTTGGCTAAGCTTGAGGTACATCACGGTCTCCTCCATTATGACGTAAAAACATAAAAGCCAGTTCTGGCACCCCCTATCCTGGCAGGATGGCAGCTCTCCTCTCGAACCGTTGCTATGCAACAGAGCACTAATCAGGAACCTCTGGTGGGTCAATTAGGAAATCCTGCGATGGAGTTGACTTCCTTCATGCACTTCAGAGGTTCATTCGAAGTATGTGCACTTTACTTTGGGACACAACTTGTGAGAATCAGTGCACTAAAGTATATTTGATTGTATTAAAGTGGAACTATTGCAAGCATACTTCAGGCACACTTTAAATATCTTGCATTTAAAGACAATTCATATTAATGTTGACATTAAAACACATATTAGGAATAATAAATGTGCATTGTGCAATAAAGAAACTCTACAAATGTAAAAATGAATAAATATAAATAAATAAATAAATAATTAAATAAATAATATTATAAATGTAATTTTATACACAGGAAAACATTTGCCTCAAGTGAAATTTTAATGTTAATGTTAATCAATCTGAAGTATATTTACTATGAAATACATGTATTTTAAATAAATTATGGAATAGTTTTTTTTATTATTATTATTATTTTTTTTATTAGGGTCCAACAGTTCCAATACAAGTTGATGGTAAATGTTCATATGTTCACACTGCTGTCTCAGTGTGATCCGTCATCAAACTGACATCCTTCTAGCACAACATTAATGGAGGCTCAGGTCGGGTCCTCCACTTGGCCTGGTTATCACACCCTCCTCACCTCTCCATGTTAGCCCCCGTGCTTCCACTGGTCACTGCTTCTCAAAAGGCCCCTGGGGTTCTTCTGCGCTAAACCAACCCTGACAAAGCTTCACACGCTACTGTGCTAGACGATGCTCTGAGCATTTATCTCAAAATCACAATTTTGAGGCATTTCTCAGCTGCTTCTGAATCCCAGTTGCCAGCTTGACCGATAGAGAGGAGAAGATACGCTAAAGCCCCATAAGCTCTTGCCTCCAGCTGGACTCTACATTATAAATGCTCTTGACTTCCTGCCGCAGGGTTGCCTTGGAGACGAGGACAAATCTGCACTGGGCACACAGAGATATTCAAATGCTCCCAGTGAAGCAGAAAAAGAGAAACTACTAAATTGTTTCTCTTGACACTCTCACGTTCACGTGTTGCACTTGTGTGAATGGGGTGGAGGGAGAGAGGCGCTTTATTCCTGGTTAAGAGGAATAAACAAATGTTGGCGGATTCCAGCACTGCTGCCTTCCATCAAACGAGAGTTCAGCCCAAAACTTTTGTATAACTTATAGATATTAGATATAGATAATAGTGTGATCCATATGTCATCATGCACCACCATCAATCATATCAGAAAAACCAAATACTATACCACCGAGTTTTCGATGTTCTCGCTGTACAGTATGTTTTTCAGCACTGGGCAAACAGCAGTGTCTTTGACTGCAAGCTATTAGGTTAGATAACAATACTATATTTTGAAATAAATATCAGTTTTCCTGTATGAGATAAATCAGTGGAGACAACACTTTTCAACACTGATAATTATTTAAAAAAAAATCGGACCCACTTTATATTAAGTGGCCTTAACTACTATGTACTTACATTTTAATTAATAATTTAGTACAATGTACTTATTGTGTACATACTAGGGGTGTAACGGTTCACAAAATTCATTCGGTTCGATACGATACACTGATGTCACGGTTCGGTTCGGTACGCTTTAGATAGAGCAAAATGTAAAAACATCTCAACTTTTCAGAATGCCGCAAGCGCACCGCGGGTCATGTGACAAGAACTAACCAATCAGCTTCATCCTTTCCTGTAACAACGTTGAAAGCTCAGCCAAGATGAAAGAACAGCTGATCATAGTTGTATATGGATTGCAATTTTGAAATAAATTTAGTAGCAGAGCTACTGCAAGCGATTTTTAGAGCTGCAAATCCATTTATCCTTTGCTGAAATTTCCGCGTCTCATGGAGAGAGCACGTCATTGTTGCTTAGCAAAGACAGACGCCTCATGAGCGCTTCTGCCCGAGCGCTATGGAAAGGAGGAGAAAGACGCGCCCAGCGTTTTCCACGCGTTTTTAGGCACGATATGTGAACGGCCCCTAAGGCGCTCGCTCACTCGTACCGGAGGACCGTCCATGAACTGCTCTCTCACTCAGCGCGTACTGAGTGAGCGAGCGCCTGACTGAGTAGCCTAACATAACTTTAAGTTGGTGTTTTTTTCTTCTTCGGGAGTGTCAGGGGTGTTGCCTGTTACGTCGTTTTGGGTTATTGGGCTACCTTGTTGAACGCATATCATTATATTTCTCTTTTTTTTTTCAAATATAATTAATTAGTCCAACGAACCGTTCAGTATACATAATGCGTACCGCGTACCGAACCGAAAGCCTCGTACTGAACGGTTCAATACGAATACGCGTATCGTTACGTCCCTAGTACATACATGTTTTTACATTGTACTTCTATTTAAAAAAAAAACTACATGTAATTGCATCTGTATTTAATTTCTGTAATTACATTTATAATTACACTGTTGACCCATACTTTACACCTTAAGCCACCCTTAAACTTACCCATACCTCCAACCCTCTCCCTAACCTTACCCCTATCCCACCTCAATAGCAGCAAAAGTGTTTTACAATACAATATTAACACAATAAGTACATTGTACTTATTTTTTTATGTAAGTACATAGTAGTTAAGGCCACCTAATATAAAGTGGGACCAAAAAATCATTAGAATTATGTCTTTATTATGTGAAAATAAAGACCGGCGTATGCTGCTGAAAATTAAGCTTTGCCATCGCAGGATTTTTGGAATATATTCAAATAGTAAAGAGTTATTTCAAAGTGTAATAATATTTTACAAATAAATAATATTAATCTTCACTGTATTTGGTTTAGCATAATATATTTATAGCAAATTAGATATGAATTTGAATTGTCGCCTACAACAGTTTGAAAACTACCGACAAATACAGTCAATAATGGGATACACTTTAGGGCACTCGTTCTCCTCCCTCAGGATAACACAATCCTGAACTCCAGCAGTACACTGACAGAGCGAAGCCAGAGAAAGAGTAGCTCAGAAACTGAACAAACTCACTCTACCAGGAAACACTCCACTCCTGGGACATATATGCAAACAAAACACACACTCTCTGGCAACGCTCCATAGAACTCATCCTTACAACAACCCCAAACACTATAAAATATTAATCCAGGACCTCAGGTTCAGTTCTCAAAACATCTGAAACAATATCAGACTGAAATATTAAAGAGCTTATTGAATCCCCAAGTCTCACACTGACAGTTACGTCTCCAAACAAAAGACAGGAACTCAGATAAACAGTCAGAAAGAGCAAACAATTTTCAACCTAGTCAACTGGACCAGCGGGAGGGAGGCAGCTAAAACACCACGAATGCCCTTGAGGAAGAATGTGGGAAATATTAAAGGAATGTTTAGGAGTACAGCATATGTGTGGTGCAGGGTAAATATCATAAGGTTCATGAGGAGTTGAGTAATATCATGGCAGCCTCAGAGCAGCCCATAGGCATCAGATTAATCACATGGTTCTCAGACAGACGCATGTATGTGGCTGGAATCTGTCAGTGGAAAGGTTAATGAATGCAAAAGCAGAGAGGAACATGGGAAAAAAGTCATTTCACAACATGCTTGCTTCATGTTCCTCCCAGCAGTCAGTATATAAGGTCTATATACATACATACATACATACATACATTCAATTCCATTGACCTCATACAGTACATAACTGGCTTTTCATGGCTTCTTGAAGATATCAGTCTATACTGCATTGCATCAGATGGAGACTAGATTTATTACCTCCTGTAATCCTACATTAGGAAACTCATGCTTTGTATTCTCAAAAGCACATTTGTGTGCACCTGCTTCTATTTTCATCCTAGAGTGAGAATGATTTACACATTACTTTTAAACCCTTGCAATCCTTCACAAATTAAACATAATAAAAAAGCTTTTTTAAATTTAACAGTGATTTACTAAACAAATTGCTCTTTAAATAAATCTAATTACAGATAAAATTTTCTTAGGGACAAAAATCTACCTCAGCTTCTGCTCTAAATTGCCGGCAACTCTTTTACATTAGCTCACAATCACCAACAAAGCTCAAACTTCAATTCAATTAGGCCTGCTATTTATTTTTACATAATAATCAACACTCAAATTAACATTTTATGCAAACACGTAAATTGCACATAATGCAGTTTTTAAATTAACATCTAAATGATTAAATTACTATTCAAATACTATTTGTTGCTGAACTATATTAATTTACATGGTGGCTGTCAGAACTTGCTTTATAATAGATTTACACATACATTAAATAATTAAGACATCACTAACAGTTAAAGTAAACATAATGGGTATTTTCTAACATTTTACGAAATGCTCTTCACTGGGAAATGGGAAGTCGTGGCCTAATGGTTAGAGAGTCACACTAGCAATCGAAAGGTTGTGAGTTTGAGTCTTGGGCCGGCAGGAATTGTAGGTGGGGGGAGTGTATGTACAGTTCTCTCTCCACCTCCAATACCACGACTTAGGTACCCTTGAGCAAGGCACTGAACCCCCAACTGCTCCCTGGGCGCCGCAGCATAAATGGCTGCCCATTGCTCTGGGTGTGTGTTCACTGTGTGTGTGTTCACTGCTCTGTGTGTGTGCACTTTGGATGGGTTAAAAGCAGAGCATGAATTCTGAGGCATTTATACAGCGATCGGTCGCACCACATCAAAGAGCGTCAAAACAGCATTTTTTGTTTGACTTTCCTGATAAAATGGACAGAATTTGAAAAGTAACAATATATAAAACTAGAAATTTCTAATGAAGTTCCACTCATGCAGTGGTTAAACAAGATCTGTATTTGTTTAGGAACCAAAAGTCCTATACTGAAAATGTTTGGGACGAACTCATGTACTGTTACACGTTATACACCATTATATATATTTTCTGTTGTAAAAATCCACCAAATCCAGATATTTCTGGTGTAGATGCATTTAAATATTGTACATTTTGTCCCTCTATTATTATTTTTTTCAGCATACTTTGAAAAATGAACCATACTAAGGGAATCAAACTTAATCTAATTGTGACCAAATTTTAGAATTCACTAAGACGTTTAGAGAAAAAAAGCACATATTTACAGCCCTAATGAAAACTAATAATTGATGAGGAGCAGAGCTGGGCCTCTCTACATGCCTTCAGTCCCACCAGTGCGTCATTCTTACCCTCCAAACACACAAAATGAATCTAAATCAATTCAGACAAACAGGACACAAACACGCTTTAATAATTCATGAACCAGGATCCGGGTTCAATTTAACCACAGTTTTATGGAGATCATTATTGTTGCACATCTGTGCAAAGACATAGATCCATTCAAGGGCTGCTTTGTTGTTTACATGGCTTTGCACTGTATGTCATTTAGCTGGCATCTCTCTGTAGATTATTCAGAAAATATTGGTTTAATGTCACTGTATCTTAAATACTCTTTCAGATAACAAAGACTTGTTAATGCAGACTATAGAGCTGAACACATGAGAATGAATGTCAATCAATGTCCTTTCAAGCTCATTCATCCTGTTTTTCATTCAAGGTCATCTTTCATTGGTGTGAGATATCTCTGACTAGCTGCTGTCCTGCTACGCTATACTGTGTCGAAGACGGGACCGTTTTTAAATCTCAGTCAATGTGAATACTGTGTTCTCCTGCTATTTTCATTTCTGCAATAAATGAATGTGGCTACTCACCTGCTCCCTCCCTCTCTGTCAGACACCTTTAAAAGCTGATTAATTCCCCCCTCTGCTAGGTACGCAGGAGGAGAGCCTCATCAATCTTTCTCTACCTTGACAGCGTTCAACTGTGCCATGCTTTCCCGTGTTATGGGACTGAACGGACAGAGCCCTATTGATAACTCAATCATCATCACTGGCCCATGTCAATGGAGACACTTGGCACCTCGAGGAAAGACTGTGGAATTCACCGGCTGATCGGCGATCCCCTGAGATCTAGTTCAATGACATTCCCTGAAGTCAAGAGAAAACACTCCAGATGGCACATTTGTCAGACCGGTACACTTCTTTGCTTTCAGTGCTGTAATAGGCTGCAGCTGGGAGGGATTCCTCTGGATGTCAGCCAGTCTTAATCCCTTTACAAGACCTGTCCGTCAGGCCACTTCTACATTTCCTGGACTGCAAGATAGCATACGTGTGCAAAGTGTTTAGCTACATTAACAACAGAGGCAATTTAGTCAAATGCCCAGGCATTTTGAAGTAAAGCCTGGAATTTGAGGGTGATTTCCAAAGGATTCCGTGCATGCGCACAGTGTGTGTGAGAAAATCATTTGGGCAGATGAACAACAAACTACTCAAGTGTCCATTCCCTCGTAATGATGGAGTCTGTGGTCTGCTGCTAAACTACAATACTTCATCTCAGATATGAAATGCAGTGTTTACCTGAATCCCCCAGAGAGACATCTCATCCTGTAACCCATCTCATTCTTTGATCTAGACTTGTGTACTACATCTAAGAGAGAGAGAGCCAGAAAGATAAAGGGGATCATACAGAGAAAGAGAGAAAAAGAGACTGATAGAGTGAGAGACAGATAACGAAAGAGAGAAAGATAATCATCTAATGAGATCTTGATCTCCCCAAGAGTGATAGTTCAGAGATGTGGAGAAATATGACATTATGTGACTGCTATACAAATAATACAACAGAGGAAATAAGTTGAAATAAGCTAAAATATAAAGGGCATAATCATCAGGCTTAGAAGAACAAGTCAGGACAACAGCACAACATGCCACATGCAAATAGTAAATATAGTAAAAACAAATCTCAAATGGTTTAAAATAATAATGCATCACATCTGAGCAGAGTTAATATGTTGCTCCAACCCTTTGTAAACACTTCTTTGATTTCTAGAGGCAGACAAAAAATGTTTAGTCTGAAATAGAGCAGTGCTGGCAATGTTGATGATACAAAAAAAAAAGTTGTTCTTTTTTAAATAAAATGCACACCGACTTATTCTTTTCCATACAACATCATTAATGACATGACATTTGATAGGGATGTAACGATTCACTCAACTCACAAAATTCAAGTTTTTTTTTTTTTTTTTTAAATGAGATTTAAGACGAATTATAAACTAAAAGTGTCCTTTTATTATTGATTGGACAACATGCTGCACGTTTCTTTGTGAAAAAATATAACACTATCATAATATACTAATATAGTACTTGCATATTATTGCTCTTTTGTTGGTTTTGATTGCTTCTATTGTCCTCATTTGTAAGTAGCTTTGGATAAAATTGTCTGTTAAACGACAACATTTTGTAAATATAAATAATGTAAATATAAATTACAAAACTAAATTGAATTTTAAAACAAGCCTCAAATCAAATAAATAACACAAATAAAATAAATGTCTTCATATAAACAAAAAAAGGATTTGTCTGTGCTCTTTCCATTTAAAATTAGAGGCAACCACTGCATTTTAATCATTATCCAAATGAAGATGCTGCATACATGCAACACGAGCAGTTTTTAATCTAAATTAGATTAAATTTGAAGCAAAATAGAATGGTTTGACTTTAGTTTTGTGAAAATATATATAAAAAAAATATCTACATGAAACCGAAAAAGCAGACGAGCTGAACAAGACGCTGATTCACTCTCTGCCAGCAGGTGGCGCTTTAAGTGTTTCCCTGGTTTCTGCTGTAAACAAAGTAGCTCTGCACTTATGAACTTTAATATCCATTACACAGAGGCAATATGGAAAGAAAAGATACAATCTCTCTTTTCTATAGACAGTTAGTTCCCCTCAAACATTCATATAAACTCATACCACTAACTGAATCACGATTTGTTTAGCATCTCAACCAATTTGTATCGTCACATATTTTAATCGATTTTCAACCAGCTCGCAGTTAATCATTACATCCCTAACATTTGTGATCTACAACAGAACAGAAGATTTTCAGTGAATGACTTAAAATAGAAATCCATATCATATGGACCACTGTTATGGTGTTTTTGTTTGTTTGTTTTTGTGTAGCTTGACAACCCCTGGTCACCATTTACTTTCACTTAAAGGAAAATTATTTCTAATGACATGAAGGTGAGTAAAAGATTATTTTCGGCTGAACTATCCTTTTAACATACAGAGCTGTTTCCGCCATTGCGTGAACCGCTGAGAGCATTGTCTGTGTGTGTATGCATTTGTCTAACGTGTGTGATTTTGTGTCAGGGTATGGATTTAACAACATCCCACCCATTTTGCAATCTGTAAACTTGTACGTTCTCTGTTAATGCTCCCTCCGGAGCCAGCCGATCCTACAGAACAAGAGGCATGAAAAATTCAGCCAGCGTGCCCAATCCCTGCTGCAATTATGCATGAGCAGAACGGCTGGCTGAACAGAGCAAAACCCAATGCATATACTTTACATCCTATTCCCATTCCACTGACTGCCAGGCTGGATCTGTGCATGCTCAGCTCAGACGTTCACACTGTCTACAGAGCACTACATGACAGGCAATCAGAAGCCCTCCAGCTCCTTCCTGATAGTGCTCACTGTGATAATTCCTTAGCATCACACAACACAACCAAACAAATCTGCTGCAAAATTCAGACAGGGCAGAGGGCAAAGACAAAAATGAGCCTATATACAGTAAGTCAAAAATACATATGCATGTCACGTATTGGTAATGGTATATTACAAATGGAAGAAACAAATCGCTGAAGACCTCAAAGGATAAAATTTAACATAGAAATGGGTTTATAAACATTGTAATTTAAGAATGAACTGTGGATAGAAGCACAATATATCTATTACAGTATTGGCCGATATTAGATATCTTAGATTTGCATTGGTATTTGATTGCACATGTTGATTTCCTCTATTTTTACATTCAGAATGTCTTTGCTATCATCTAATGCTGAGTTAAGGTTTAATATACAGTATCTTAAAAAACACTAATAATTTACCAGCACTGTAACATCTAATCTTTAGCTAATCTCAAAAATATCATTAATTTATTTAATTATCGTTTCTTCATACTGTAAAAAAAAATAATTTTAAATGACTTTTCAGGATTTTAGCAGTTTAATAATTTATTCAGACAAACTAGTTTTGATAAATATTAAAATGATTTCTAAAGGATCATGTGACACTGCAGACCCATCACAGGAATAAATCGCATTGAACCAGAATTTTTATATTTTCCCAAGAATTAACTATTAAAGATCCCGAATGAATTGAATAAATATGATGAATATTAGAGGGGACGTGGGCACATACGTGAAAAAACACCAATTAGTATAGTATACTTTCTTACCACCAAAGAAAGGGGCCTTTTCCATGACACTACTCCGATCAGTCCAGACAAAAGCACCTGAAACAGAAAGAAAACAGTTTTTTTAGACTAAAGAAAAGAGCTGTATGTCTCACTGCGCCAGTTCAATGATAACAACACTGCCAAACAAAATCACATCTCAAGTATTACAGGAGACAGAAAAGAACTGAGCTCCATCACAGGTGAATTTATCAATATTTAATGTGCAAGGAATAATGGGGTCATAAGGATGGCAAGGGGAATTCTGCTGATATAGAGATATTAAAAAATATTTGCGATAACACTTTTATATTCTCTGCACCCTTACGAAAGAAAAATATATTTACCAATATATTTCTTAAAATATATTGTGATATATTGTAATATATTATTTTCCATTTTTTTCCCCAATATTTAATATATTTGAATATATTTAATAATATATTGATGATACATATATTATATAATATATTGCAAAATATACAAATGATTGCCGCTTTTAATATATTGAAATATATTGGAAAAATGTAAATATATATAAGAATATATGCCTAATATATTACATGATATTTTCCTATATATTGCAATATATTTTTGTTTCATAAGGGCAGTACTTCTTCTTTCTTTCTGTTCTGTCTTTTTCTCCTTCACCCTTCATTAAGCAGCAGCAGCAGCACTCCACTCTGAGGCAGTCTCTCTCTCTCATGCTCCTTCACCCTTTAACCTCACAAGTCCAGCAGGCCTCTCTCCCTCATTCACACTTTTTACCCATGGGACCTCAACGCTATGCTACAATCTCAGTGCCATCTCGCATAAACCAACAGGAGCAGAGCATTAAATGCAATATGCAGCTGGAATGAAATGTTAGCAATGAAGCTGATGTTGTCAGCAGTTTAGAATGTAAATGCAGGTTATGAATAATGCTCCAGATGGAATTAAAACGCTTAGGTACATTATAGTTCTTCATATGTAGAAGGAGGTGAATGCTGAGTAGAGCGCATGCTGATTATTTCTCAGACACTGAAATGTGTTTACTGGCAAAAGAGAAAAAGAGATCAGTGAGACAGAGGAGTCGATCGATCTGAAGATTATGGGATTATGCCATCGTGTGCAATCACACACAGCTATGGGATTAACAAGCACCGACATAAAGGAAAAGGGCAGAAAAACAAAGAAACAGGATCAGTGTGAGATTCAAAAAGAAAATAAAAGAGCAATGAAAAATTAAATTCAAAGAGAGAGCTTTTGCAAGGTCTTGTTAACCATGATTTGGTCTGCTAATAGGTCTGTCCGGGTATAAATAAATAAATAACAAACATTATATTAGTGCAGCAATGATAGCAAAACATAAAACAGACTAAAGACATTAAATCCACTGCATTTACAGAAATTATGCGTGGGCCATTAATAAGACATTACTTCAACACAAATACATTTCTTTAATAAGTATGACATAAGATTATGTTTTATGAGAGAGAGAGAGAGAGAGAGAGAGAGAGAGAGAGAGAGAGAGAGAGTGTATATGACATGTTCAGAGAGATGATGTGAGAAACGGTTCACATTGTATTTGCTCTCTTGAATTATTGATCCTCTTTCAGTTGCAATTGAGAGGGAGAAAGAGACGGAGAAAACTAAACCAAGAGTAGGGGAAAAAGATGCTGAGAAAGAGTCAGTTAAAGATAAGATTGAAAGGGAGGAAATGCCTGGCTGGTGTGTGTGTGTGGAAAGATCAGCAGCACAAAAGAGCTCACTGAAAGGAATATTCTGGCGTTGTGCAAAATCCTATTCCCTGGCAAAATCACATCACCCTTTGGGCACCTAAACGATTCTATTGACTGAAAGATATTTTGGGGCTATTCTATTCAGTGTCTGATTAAAAATGACACAATACTGCCTGCTGATGTATATACACCTAAAGTCGAATGGAATTGAAGTTCATCATCTATTTTATAAATGCATCTTAATGAACTTAATGCAAACAATTTATCCATGATTTGTTTGAACCTGTAAATGTCAATTTCATGAATATTTTGTGAACAATATTGCTTTTTTTGACTATGTAATTTTTAATCAAAATGCCATAACTCAATCTTCGCGTGAAATAACAGAATTCTCTGGGTGATGTACTGTATGCCAGACTTTTTCAATCATATATTCCAGTTTAACTTCGCCCCTTTCTTACAATCGACTGCAAGCTTACATCTGCCTCCATCCAATCCACAACCGACTGGTTAAACCAAGTCACCAGCCTACAATTATTTTCTTTTTCAATAACAGTGGAGAAAAGAGACAGTGCTTCTCTGTTATTAAATAAATTGACATTTCTTAATATTATCTCGTCACAATGTCCTATCTCATCATGTAATGTAAGTTAAGGTCTAATTTAAAGGGTTTAATTCGTACTTATTTTTAATTGTATTGCATATTATAATGATACTAAAGTTTTAGAGGGTGATTTTTGATGCTGTTCTTCTGATAGTTACATTTACATTGATTCATTTGGTAGATACTTTAATCCAAAGATGACTAAGCCCCTTTCACACTGCCATTCCGACAAATACACAGGTAAAGTGTTCCGGGAGTTGTTCCCGGGTCACCAGATTTCACACTGCCAGTGATTACCCAGGATATATGTGTGCATTCACACACACAACCCGTAAAGGTCCCGTAACGACAGGTGACATCAGGGCGTGACGTGTACGAGTCGACAACGCTAGGCACGTTATACTTTCACTGAAGCAAGCGAACGATCTTGGCGTCAGCGCGGACAGTGAGGAACTAACTGATCTCTGCTTCATTACAGTTTGCACATATTTTTCCGTTGCTAACGGCTGATCTTCCTTCAAAACAGCTGGTAAAAGAGTTGCGCGATGACGCGCATTATCACTTCGACACGGCATTAGATCTGGCTTTTGTTCACACAGCGCTCATCCCGGGTTGAACCCGGCAATGTTACTAGGTCCCCGACCCGGGTTCAATGCCGGAATCAATCCCGGGACATGGTTGCTTTCACACAGAAGGCGACCCGGTGATGTTCCAGCAATATGCCGGGTCTGACGTGCAGTGTGAAAGGGGCTATACATTATATTCAATGTACACATTTTATCAGTTCTTGGGAATCAAATTAATGACCTGCTAGAGCCATGCTCTACAGTTTGAGCTGCAGGAAGGTGTATTATAAATAATACAGACCCTCCATCACCCAAATATGTTTACCCTTATCTGACTCAGGGTTTATAAAAATGTAAATATATGTAGCGAGGGATGAGTCAGAATGTTTGTCTGTGGTAAATGAGAGCATGCCACAGATACTGTCAGATACACACATACACACTCAAGCACAATGCCTACATTAACACCTGCTACCGTTGAACCCTCCACGTCGTGTGAATCCCCATTGACAACTACGCCTTATTATTATTAACTCTGTGCCAGAATTAGGGCTCCCCACTGACTCTCAGTACCTTTTTAGCACATAGGTTAATAACATGCTGCAGAGCGAGTTGGACTGCAGAGGGTCAAACTAGTACTCCATAGGTTTGTTGGACAATGGAAGAGGCTTATATACTGTAATTTAGGATAGAAGTTATGCTGCTTGACCTTTTCTGGCTTTATTTGAGGATATGTGTGTATGACATCAGCATCTGCAGCCATCAATCCCATGTTCCCTACTTTTCCAGAGGTGCAGCAGAGCACACATTAAGGGTGGGAAGCCTTGTCGGTGATTTTCTGCCTGTGCGGTTGAGTCGGTGCAGAAATTGTTTTCTGGAAAGAAGCAACGATAGCAAGCAATAATCAAAGAAGGATTTCACCCTCAGCTGCGCTCTCAACAGGATTAAGACGCACCACTCACTGACATTAGCCACTAAAGCCTTTTAGCTCAGTCAGCAGTGCTATGAGAGGACAGAGAGCCCTTCAGTCAATTACCAGGGTACAGCCGCTGCGTCTAATATATGTACATATATACAGCCCATATCGCAAATACCACAAATGACAACTAGACTCTAAGCACCAGATTCAGTTCAAGTCCAGTCTGCTGAAGCTGGACTATTAGGAAAAATACAAGGGAACATAAACTGTCAAACAGTGCGGGATCAAAAACAGTGCGCTTTGAGAAATTGCTCTTGGCTGTCAAAATCAAGACTAAATTTGTAGAGGTTTGCATATTGGGTAACACTTTAGAATAAGGTTCCATTAGTTAATGTTAGTTAACTACTTTCGTTAACATGAACTAAGCAAGAACAATCCTTCTACAGCATTTATAAGTCTTAGTTAATTTCAACATTTACTAATGAATTATTTAAATCAAAAGTTGTGCTTGTTAACATTAGTTAATGCACTGTGAATTACCATGAACTAACAATGAATAACTGTATTTTCATTAACTAACATTAACGAAATGAATAAATACAGTAATAAATGTATTATTCGTTGTTTGTTCATGTTAATTAATACATTAACTAACATTAACTAATGGAACCTTATTCTAAAGTGTTACCGCATATTGAGTGTGGACTGCAGAGTGTGAGGGTGCAGTAGGCGACTGCTCTTTAATCACACTCAACTGTTTGCACAGCAGTGATATACAGCCGCCCCCCTCCCCAAACACACACAGAGAGAGAGAGGCTGAGAGAGCGAGAGACACAGCATTTCAACTGAAAACTATAGGAAGAGCCCAGGCAACAAATATGGGTTTTGGAATGTTTATAAGTATTATATACCGATTATTGGTCCATTAATGGTTTTTTGTTATTTTGAGAAATAAATATTTGGAAAAAATAAATGCAGTTCCACAGCCAAACAGACAAATTGATTGTTTTTGGTCACTTAAAAAGTTAATTAAAAACTGTTTCATAAGCATCATTGTTTGGGAATTCATTGGACAACAAAGGGCGCGCTGTATGGTTTTGATTAATCAAAATGAACCATTTCATGATTCATTCAATCAGGAATCAGACTACAGAACACTGGTCATGATGTACTGTATTGTTTGGATTATTAAAAAGAACACACTCAAGAGTAATTAGCTTGGAATATGTTGGACTACAGATCATGCTGCATGGTTCTGATACACAACAAAGGATTGATTTAAAAGAGTCATCCATTCAGGAACTGAACTACACTGCTTGTGCTGTATGGTTTTGAATCACTAAAAACAACGGTCTCCCACGAGTCATTTGTTGAGCAGTTGCTCTATAGATTTAGTAGCAGTTTTGGCATCCCATTGCACTGCAGTGCAGGAAACACTCACAGAGTTTTAGTTTCCACAAAATATTGGGAAGCACACTTTTTCAAAATTGATAACAATGAGAAATGTCACTGCACCATTATCGAGCACCAAATCAGCATATTAAAATTATTTGTGAAGTACCATGACACTTGACGACTGGAGTAATGACTGCTAATAATATATTAAAATGAAAACTGTTATTTCTGATTAAATAATGCATCATTTGTGAGCAGAAGAGACTTCTTTCAAAATCGTTAAAAAATCTTACCAACCCCAACCCCCAAAATAAATAGAGATTGTGTGTGCAAAATGTAAATAAATCAATACACAGACACGCATAAGAATTCACTGAGTTGACCAAAGTTCAAACAGTCTAATATCAGCAATAAAAAAATGCTACAATGTTCAACATGCCCTTGACGGAAACACTGAACGAGCAAAAATAGCTAATGTAATCGGACGAGCTTCTCGTCTCAGCTCTTTACCGATAATCTGCAATGCTCTTCTATTCTCTCAGACTGATGTTTTTTTTTTACCTGATACCCCCGGGGTGAAACAAAACTATTCAGAAGCTGAGCATCCAGCACAAGAAAAGACAGACAGAAGACAGAAGGCCAAAAATGATCAAATCAAATTAGAAAATGCAAGAACACACACCAGAGTCTGTCAAATCACTTTTGCTCGACAGACTCCACTACACACATCTGTTTAGACAGCTGCTGCTTACTACTATTGTTCCAGCTGCATGAAGGACATCAGAAGGCCTCTGGTGATGGCAGCAGGACGGTCAAGTGCATGAGAAGATTTCAACCGGGTTCATATCTGGCTGAACTGATGTCCATGTAGTGGGTTTTTCTAGAAAGTCCAAGATCTCTCTCTTTTTTTTCTCTCCCGACATCCTCATGGAGAACGTGGGGTCCAATTGCCTCGATTAAGAAGGAAACTGTGATTACATATGTGCTATTAGATATAAATAGAACACACTCCCACTGCCCGCTGCAATGCCTGCAAATGACTTCAAGGCATATTTCTCAAGCATTGCTTCCCTCACACACATACTAATGAAGGCGTGTGGCCTATCATCTTGATTTACATACATATTTATGAAGGTGCGTGCATGCTTATGAAAGCATAAAGCAGTGTCATTCATACTCACATATACACTTACGAAGGTTTATGGCTCATCACTTTTATATAAGACTCGAACTGAGTTCAATATGTGAAACATTTGGATGTATCCATAAACGTGATGATGATGATGATCATCAAGGCTACATGAGTGACTGAACGAAGGTCCTGGAATGAGGACACGACACACTTACACATCACTCCCTAAAAAGGGAGGGAAAGAAAGAGAGAGATGGAGAGGGACGGATGGGAATGGTGCTTCTGTTGCCTTGGAAACCCCTTTCTGGACACTTTCCAAGCTTTGTAATGATTTCCCATTTACCCCTCAGAGAGGAAGAGAGCGAAGTGACTCCTTCAGTATCAACATGCAACACACACTACGCTCAACAGAGCTTTACTGCAAACCCCTGAAGATATGAACACGACATAAGAACGTGATGCAAAATAAAAAATGCTAACTTCGCAGTTTTCACAGGAGAAATTTCTCCATTCAGTCTTGATCCTGAATGTGTAGTAAATCGATTCTGCTCACACTCACTCCAGCGCCAGTGAACTGAAGTCAACCACTGATGATATCATTGAGCTCCAGATGGTATTCTGAAGCTGAACTGTTGGGCAGCTTGTGCTGTTTCCCCTTTAAAGTGATGACCTGCACCTTGCTGCAGATTGGCTTCTGTCTAATAAAATTACAGAAGCATCACTGTCCTTGTCATAGCTGTAATCGTGTTACGGGGGCACTCTTATCAGGTTGAACACATCTCTCTGGAACAGCAAGCACATGTCCTAAAAAGGCATCTTTGTGCAGGTTACAAGGAAGCTCGACCCGAGTCGTGTGTCTGCATGTGTGAGTGCATGCAGTGAGGAATATTATAAAGGCTTGTGTCACACATAAATAGATAATGGACATATTGATACATATTTGCTGATCCAATTTTGATTCACTTGCTCTGGATTCGATTATTCTCATTTTGATTAGTTTGAATTGACATATTTCTGTTAAAATGTCCATTTTGCATATATGAAAGAAGTACATTCTCAGCAAACACTATACATTACACACTGGTGAATTATGAAAATATTACATTTTTTTTGGGAATGATCTGATTGTTTTATTCAGTAATGATGCATTAAAGGGATCATGAACTGAAAAAAATCTAAATGACCTTGATCTTTTGATATATTTAATATTGTTCTATAAAAATGTTCTTGTTAGTCTAAAAACAGCTTTTGTTGAAGCCAAATGACAACTTGTGGAATGTGCCACTTTATGATGTCATAGTGTGGATAAGCACCGCCTCCACAAAAGAAGATCAATGCCTGCTTCATGGCTGCCTGTTTAATCCCGCCCACCGATTCATACACAAGAGTGGGAGAATAAACTTTATTTGATGAACTTATTTTTAATGAAGTGTCAAACTATGTCAGAAAGAACTCATTTGATATGTACTGAGTATTTACTTGCTTCTAAATTAAGTTTTTTGTTGTAAAAAACATTATAAGTGGACCTCAGGGAACAGTATAAAAAAACTAAGGCAGTTCATGACCCCTTTTAAATGATCACAAATGACAGTAAAGACATTTGTAATGTTACAAAACATTGCTGAAATGAATGCTGTTTACTCAAAGGCTGTTCATCAAAAAAGCCTGAAGAAAAAAAAACTCTTTAGCAGTTTCCATTAAGCAGCTTCATTAAGCAGCACAACCATTTGAGCACCAAATCTACATAATAGAATTATTTCTGAAGAAACATGTGACACTGAAGAGAGGAGTAATGGCTGCTAAATATTAAGCTTTCCATCACAGGAATATAAATGTAAAACTGCCATTTCAAATTGTAATAATCTTTCAAAATAGTATTCTTTTAATGCATTTTTGATTATATAAATACAAGATACTACTTTAAAAAAAAAAATTACTGACCGCAAACTTAGTGTACCCCCCACTCCCCAAATCAATTCAAAACAACACTTCTCACGAGAATAGCAGTATTTCAGAAAGTACAGTAGTAATGTTGCGCAACAGTTCTTTTTTTCTTCAACTCTTTATAGTAACGATCCCTAGAACACCAGTCTACAAATCAAGACCTGAGTGTTTATGGAGGACACACATCCAATTTTGGGACACATCAGGGAGAAAAGTGCGCTCCTTCTTAATTAAATTGGACAATCCGGGGATTAAAAGAGTGTCAGTGTAAATCCGCTCGTGAAGACGGTGACATTCGGCAACTCGAGATATATCACATGGAAAAACTGGCAGCCAAGAAATCCTTCTGGCTCGTTTCAAAGCAACCAGATCACATGACTCGCCGTGTTCAATTTAGAAATTGCATTCTGCCATCGCAGGCACACCTCACAAATGAATAAAGCTGTACCTGAACATACGGTCCCGTGCCAGCAGCAGAACATTGCCTGAATTAATTAGAGTCAAGAGTCAACAGCACTGAAATACATTTTTTTGGACTCAAAACGTGGTATGAGAAAACTAGAGGAATACGGGAATCTTTTGTTGGCTGGGTTGAGCATGTGTCTGTATGTATAAGACGGAGCGAGAGAGCTTATGTTTACACTGTGACCTCTCCATCACGTTGGCTCCAGCTCCTTTTGGGCTCTTGAGACACAGATGAGAGCTTCTCTCAAATTAGACTCCGCCAACCTCAAAACAGCTCTAAAGCTGCAGTTTATTCCAGCACTGACAATGGAGCTCACAGGAGAAGGTCAAGGCCACACTGATCGGCTCAGTTCTTTTAGCTCATTCAAAATGCAATACACACAGACACAGGTTGCTCTCGTCTAGTCGCTCTACCTCCGTCATTCACCTCCTCTTCCTCACGTTCTCTCATTCCACCAATCATTATTCCCCGTCTAACATCTCACACGGTTCTGAGCTTAGAACAAACAGCTCATCCTCATCGCCATGGAAACAGTGGGACAACAGCAGGTTCCCTGGCGTTACTGGGGGTTGGGCATCTCAATCTTTCCCTCTCTCTCTTTCTCTCTCTCTCTTGCTGTTATTCACGTTCATCCACTTTCTGCACACAGATCCCCTCTGGAGACCCTGCCAGAATGCACACACTGAGCTCCTCTGATCGCTACAACACCGCAATAACCACAGAAACTGTTTGGAGACTCTGATCTGACCACACCGATTGACTTTAAAGGGGTCATCGGATGCTAAATGCACTTTTACAAGATGTTTGAACTGAAATGTGTGTTGGCAGTGTGTCTACACAACCACCGTATAAGGAAAAAAATCCACCCAGTGTTTTTTTTTCATCTACTAAAATATTTACCCCTTTCTCAAATAGGTGGGGTCAGTAGAGCTCATTAATATTTAAAGGAAAATGCTACAAAAATGCTTGCTCTGAAAAGAGCTGTTTTTGACAGGGTAAAGAAAATGTTTTTTTTTTAAGCTGAGAAGTTTTAACTAAACTATGTTATAGACTTTTCATTAAGACCGTAAAGAAACATATTAACTTGTGGATAATGGGCATCAGATGACCCTTTTAAGGACTATTTCTTCTTAAGAACATGTCCAGTTAAAATTTCGCCCCAAAACCACAAGGAGAAAATTACATATATTTTATATATCATAGCTGAAAACATTTGGGAAAAGTGTAAAAATAAAATAAAAAATGTGTGAACGCATCAAGGCATGGTAACATTAACAACATTATCTGCAATATTTTGCAGGTAAAAAAGCTGGACATTTCTGTGGAGAAAAAAAGGCAAAATCTCGGCTGGAATTAATTTTTTATGACTTTTCATTTTAATTTAAGAAAGGAAAGAAAAGAAAAAGTTAATCACAATCAACGAGAAGCAATGATGGTTTGTGAGGAAAACATTCCAGGATTTTTCTCCATATTGTGGACTTCCATTGGACTCTTTGATGGGAGTTGAAGGTCCAAATTGGAATTTCAATGCAGTATCAAAATGCTTTACATGATTCCAGCCGAGGAATAAGTGTCTTGTCTATTGAAAAATCTTTCAAAAATGTGTATACTTTTTACCACAAATGCTTGTCTTGCACTAGCTCTGTAATGTACATCCACAACTTATGCATTATGATGTCATGTTGAAGAGGTCAAGATGAGCATTTGTGGTTAAAAAGTATATAAATTTAGGTTTTTTTCACTAGATAAGACCCTTATTCCTTGGCTAGGATCATGCAGAGCCCTTTGATACTGAACTTAAACTGCAATTTGGACATTGAAGTCCACTATAGGGGGAAAAAATCCTAGAATTGTTTCTTTTCGACTGAAAAAAGAACATGAAATTTGTATTCTGGAAGTGAAATCATTCTTAAAAAAAAAAAAGTAACTGTAGTTTAATTACGAGTATAATTAAAATGTAATTTTGTCTAATTACAAGTATATAATTTTTGAAATCTGATATGATTATGTAATCAGACACCACTAGAGTTGGGTAATAACTGATTACATGGAATCTGGATTACGTAATCAGATTAAAAAAATTAAGTATTTGTAATTAAATAAGATTTTTTTTTTTTTCTTTGTTGAAGAGTAGGAAGAGGCCATTTTAATATTTCATTACCACTACTTTAATACGTTATACACCCAGACAAAGGCTGCTGAGCAGTGGGACATACCTGGTTCCATTCTTTCAGTGGACAGTCCTGTCCTTCCTCTAATAGGCCTCTCTTGTCCATCTTTTTGAATAATTGCAGAGCAACAGAAATTGAGACAGCATTAGATAAACATAGCCAGCTGTAGCATCCCCCATTACTCCCGTCTCACACTATTACAGCGTAACAGTCAAAACTACACAGTGACATGCCGCAGACTACAGTGGCATTAAGAGAGAAGAAGAGCTTTTCATCAGAGCACTGCCTTACATTCAAAACACAGCCACCAATCCTTTTTACATGGTACGAGAAATATGGATCATGATGCTGATGATGATGGAGGGCGTGAGGAGGAGAACGAGAAAGATGACAAACAAAGACTAATTAGAGAAGTTAAAGGGGGAGAGAGAACGACTGAGTGAGAGAGATAGAAATCCTGTGCAGCAGGGACTTTTCCTGCGTAATTGAGATGGATTGTAGTGGGCAGAGAGGCCAGATGTGAAAAGAAGAGACTCTCACTGCGGGAACTATTCCCCCTCTTTCTCTGTCTCATACATTTTGTGCTTTAGAGATGACTTTAGCCAGTTTAATCACTAATGACTTCTAAATTGAATTTAGCTCAAATTAAAAAAGCAAAATCAAATAGGAGACGGAGCGTGCTGTAAGCACTCCTCCGGGTCGCTCTCTTAAAACAGCTGAAGCTGGCTTTCCACCTTTATTTATTTTTATTTTTTCCAACTAATAAGATGGATTATTGCAGCCTCTTGTACCAATCTCTATGTAAATTTTAATTACAATTTGATTCATGTTGTATTGCCAAGGCTGAAAGTGCTGATACACAGAAGTGCCATTTTCAGTCCCAATAGCCCCTTACAGCCTCAGTGTTTCCCCCAAAAAACAACTGACGTTTGATTCAAATGACAGCTAGAGGACACTTCCCTCAAATAATAAAAGGAAAGCATGTTACTGGCAAAGTCAGTAACACCCACCTCACAATAGCCACGATGAAACAATTTCACACAGAGGAAACTTTTCTTTTCTTAAAACACTGAATCATTTTAGGTTGATTTAAAGCTTAATTAAATGAAATACATCGACCATGTTGTGAACATCTAAAATAGCGATTTGGGCTCAAATGCTTCCATAATGTAATTATCTCGAAATAGCAGTGGGTTCCATCAACACAATATAATGTGAAGACATCTAAACACTGTTTAACATTGACCTCTCAATGACAATGATGCTCTATTATACCTCAATTATATCACTGTACAGTAAGGATATATATTGGACCTGATCTACAATGATGAATACTTACTGGTGGAGCAAAACAAGGTATCAAAAGGTATTTGTGTTTGTTTGAGCATTTACAGGGCAGAATGATCACATGGCACAGAACAAACATGCGTAAAGTCTCCCATCACAGCTGGCAACCAGAGATGTGCATGGCTATTGAAGCTGATGTGCCAGGCTTTAATTCATACACTGGTGGCCAATCAGAGAGTACTGGCCCACACACACACACACACACACACACACACAACAGAGGCAGGATCACAGGAGCCAATAAGACTCCCTGCAGGCTGGTTAGATCAATGGCAATATAAATACCACTGCTGATTGTTGTAAGACTGAATAAGTGTAAATCCTTTTTGAAAAATCAATACAGAAAAAGAGCTACAACTGCAAAAATTTCATTGAGATAATTCATGTTTAAAATCTCTCAAGCATAAACCTGAAACTATAAAATGCCTAGCTCTAAATTTATCAGCTACATAAAAATGAAATAATATAAAAATCTGGTTCCTCAAACCTGTCATATGTCATTTAAAATCTGGTTATTTCTAAAAATCCATGGCTAGTTTTGACACTTTTTAGTTATTCAGTAAATGCTAGTCTATTGTATAGCACAATACAGTCATTTTTGTTCACTTTTTCTTTTTAGAGTTAAATATGTGACATTCAGTGTGTAGTGACTAGTGACAGCAAGTTCTGCAGATTGGATATAAAAACCATTTCGATTTGTGTGTGAACAGCTCCTGTGCCAAAGTATACTACTGATAAAACCAGGACTGTACTGGCATTTCGTTTTTATTGCCATTGCTTGTCCCAGACCTTGATTGGTATGCACACTCTGGCTATCTGCTGCTCAAAATAAAATGTACACATTTTCTTGGCAGTCAGTTTAATAGGAAAGTATCTTCCAAGAAAATAAATAAATACAGATTGATAATCAGGGAATTGTTCTAGTAAGTAGAGCATTAATGGATGGAAATGATCAGTAATATGAGGGTTATTTTCTCACTTGCACATCAGATTGGATCGCTGGGAATGCAGTGAGAGAGAGCAGGGCCTTGTGCATCAGGTACTGCAGAGGTAGAGACAGCCCCAGTCACCCACAGGCTATCACCCATCTGAGATAAAGCAGAGCGCTAATGTCTGCTCACAAACAAACATTTCGCTAATCCATACTGGATTTAGTATATTAGATGCAATGTCTTGAATGATAGGGTTAGGATTTAGAAAATAAGTGTGAATGCTTTCATTTTAAAACTCAAACCCATAAATCAGCGCCCACCCAACCCCCCAACAAACCTGTTGATATCTTTATATTTAATGCAGAGCAACTGATAAGCCTTTCAGATGCCCTCACAAGTAGGTTTCTGATGTTACTTTGTTTCATATTACTTGTGAGGATATAAAAAAATGGCCCTCACAACTAAGTATTTATAAACTTTGTATTGAAAAAAAATTATTGACTTCAAATCTTACCAGCCATTGAGATTTAATTTCATGAATAGAAATACACACACACACGTTTGCTTTTGTGAAAAGTGGGGATATCCCATAGGAGTAATTGTTTTTATACTGTAGAAACTCTATATTTTATTGCCCTACACCAAGCCTACACCTAACCCTAACCCTCACAGGAAACTTTGTGCATTTTTACTTTCTCAAAAAAACTCATTCTGTATGTTTTATAAGCGTTTTAAAAAATGGGGACATGGGTTAGGTCCTCATAAGTCACCCTCTCCTTGTAATACCTGTGTCATACCCATGTCATTATACAAATTTGTGTCCTGATATGTCTCAAAAACATGCCCACACACACACACACACACACACACACACACAGATAGAGAGAGCGTGTGAGAGAGAGATCCTTACAGTAAAAAACTTCCTGCATTTTTTTGACAAAAAGAAAAAGAAAAGAAATTAAACTAAACTTTATTTTTTTTTTACCAATAAGGACTTCCTCAAAAAGATATATAGATATATTTATTTATATTTATCTCATTTTTGGGTACAAATTTGTCCTCAAAATATGTTTAAGTAGGTACACATTAGGGCTGTGCAAATAATTGGATGAGATTGACATTGACATCTCGTCAGTAAACCGGTTCTGTGATTGGTAGTAAATTACCAACACCTGCTTTCAGACAGAGCGGTATTTACTACACAGAGCCATAGTAAGCTACGCAATATCCCGTTCATAATCGCAGATGAATAGTATTTTTTTATGAACGCGATATTGCCTAGCTTGTCAGTGAATGTCATGTACAAATGAATGCATTCTTCCTGTCATTAGCGACTTTGTAGCGAATCCATCTCTGACACTCTACAACTACAGACTGATGAAGATGAGTAACGACCCGTACACACAGAGCATCTGATCCTACTAATGATGTATAGTTTATAATGCTTAATCACAAATGTCTTTGGCAGAGGCAGATATGCAGGTAATTAGTAGAAAAAGTCAAATTATGTTCATGCAAATTTCTCTTTTATTTATCACTGTGAAATTCTGGTTGATCAGGCTCAAACCAAACAAAAAAAAAGATTGTTTTAGTCTTTAATGAAAACTGTGTAATATTTGTGCACATAAAAATGTGTTTATAATTTTGCAACAGTTATTCTTCTCAAGTAATGGAGGAGGTGTTTAACTAGAACAGAAATAATGGCTCCTGGTCTAGCCCAGGTTATTATTTTATAAGGCTCCTTCACTGCACATCATTAAATCTATCAGCTTCTTAACTTGAACTTACTCCTCTTTAGAAAGGATATGTATGTGAGACTGCAAGAGAAGCATGAGAAACATGAAGGAGGAGTGTGGGCTTTATGAGTGTTCATCTGGCACTAGCACTAAGGGCCGTATTTCACCTCTCTCTCCCCAGAGGATTATTAATAGAACTGTAACAACCCACCTCCTTCCCTGCTGTTAATCTACAAGCCAACATGTGTTTCATACACAAATGCATGATTACACACATCAAAAATCAGTAAGATATGCATCTACATTGAAGTGGCTTTACATTTAGTTAATTGCAGACACTTCCTGACCAAAGCAACCAACAGCAAACAGAAAATTGGCACTCATTAATTCAGCATATAAAGCCTATAAAATATTGGTAAAAAAAAAACAAAAACAAAAAAACATGATTGCCCTTTTGGGATACGTCTGTAACTTTTTTCTATCAATCAGGATTCTGGACAGATCTGAAATTACCTATGGCACTGTAGATGCATATTTACAGAGATACTGCCAACTGATTCTGATAATCAATAAATATTTAATCTAAAATCTATAATATTTGTCAGGTGGTCATTGTTGGAAATGTGTTACTTCTAGACATGAGAATGTCTGTTTTTCTATGGCAAGGTTGGTTCTAAACTGTTTTTGGAAAATATTGCAATTAAGAAAAATCATGATTGAAATGATTGAAAATCAAGCCCTGAAAACAAAGTGTTTCAATTAAGGGTGAGCATTTCAGTTTATCATCTACCTAATTTATTTTTACAGGCTTATTATTATTATTCCTTTTGTCTATAATCCTTTTGCCATAAATTGTTTTTTTATGAGCAAACAAACCAACGTTCATTAAATCTAAATAAGCATATAGATTATTTTCTGTCCACACACACACACACACAAAAAATCGAATCAATATGTGGAGGAAACAGAGCTGTTCAAAATGGTGGTCTGGAGAAAGAAAAAAATCTTGTTCAATGGTTCAAAAGTCTAAAAAGGAAACGTGGGGTGTCAGGCATCATGCACTTTTTTTCTTTTTTTTAGCTGACCACATAAAAAAAAAATCTGCAGGTATTATTTTGCAAAGTTGAGTTCAATTACTTGAGTGTAATGGGACACATGACCCCTAATTTCACAGATCAAAGGAGGAGTATGCATACGTCAGCATACAAACTGAGTGAGTGAGCAGTCTTTCAATCCTCTCTAAGCCACTTTAAAGACCTTTAAAGAGGCAGTTTGCCATGAAATGCTGCATTGCGAATCAGTTCTAGGCTCACAAGTAAGAAAGTGACAGAATGGCATTAATATTATCTCAGTAAAAACGGATAAGATAACAAAAAGATCAACCGGAGTAATTCCAAGTCATTATAAAGTATGGGTTTATCTTATAATAATGCAAAAATCCACAAGCAAACACAGACATGTGCTTTCAGGCACAAAGAGCAGTGCTAAAACCCTCTTAAATACAGTAAAATAAGTAAATACTATAAATAAAATAAACCACTATAATTACTACAGCCTCTTTATTTATTTTATGAAACTGTGACAAGAAAAAAATAAAATAAACAGTTCTCCTCAAAATGAAAATTCATTTCAAATCTCTTTCTTCTATTGAACATGAAAGAAGATATTTTAAAGAATGTTGTAAACCAGTTTCTGGCTCCCACTGATTTCAAATAGCATTTTTCTCACGCTATGGAAGTCAGTGGGGACCAGCTACTGTCTGGTTACCCACATTCTTCAGAATATCTGCTTTTGTATTCCGCAAAAGACAAAAACTCATACACATTTGGTGCAACTTGAGGCTGAATAAATGATGACAGAATTGTCATTTTTCTGGGTGAACAATTCCAAGTCTACAACAGCAAAAAAAAGCAATTAAAAAGCAAACAAAGGTGAGCTGGACTTCACTAGAAAGCCATTCAGATGATACAAATTGAATATTTTCCATCATTCTGTCATTTATTCACACTGAATGCAGGATATATGACAAGCATTCAGCCAAACGGCTTTTCTGGATGGATGCCAATGATACTCTCCAGCACCTTCATTTAACGGGAGGATGAGGGAGCATAAAAATAGTCATGTCAAGTTGAAACTCCTCATTGTCATCACCATTTATCAATGGCTACATTTACAAATGATGTTTACTGTTATCATGGCATTAAGAATCCATTACTACATTTGTTAATGCCGTATGTGTAATCAGCTGTCAACTTCTCCTCTCCCTGCTTTTCTCTATGACCCTGAGCACTTCTGGATATCAGCTGGTCTTCATCGCTGCCGCAATGTGGGTGCTAAAGATTTCACAAAGCACACACACTTTCTGTAAGAAAGAACAGCATCAAAACTCTACAATAAACTATGACATGTCAGTTCCAAAAACAGCACGTTAATGAAGCGTCACCACCACAACCGACCCTAAATCCATCCAAGGACCTCCACAATACAGAGACAATTTTATACAAACAGTCCTATTTGAAGACATTAAAAGACATTCAAAGAGTAGGACTCTTTTTCATAATACGCAAGGAGACTGTACTTCAACCTGGCAGTATAACAGCACACTTAACACCCTGCTCTGGGTGAAATATATTGTAATTATACACACACCGCATTACTTCAGTTGGCCATTTATCAAAGAGATTTTGCAGGTCCGCAGAATTATTAAAGCATTTTGAAGATTTAGGTATGTCAGAAATGTGACTCAAGCTAGAATGAACTATATTTACTGCACTTTTAAGCTACCTTGTATCATGATGTCTGTCAGGACGTATTTTCAGAGTGAAAGCTAGGTCTGAAAATCCTTTAACAGAAGCCTAGCTCTCTTATAGTCTCAGTTACCTAAAGGTTTCCTGTAAGAAACATGCAGAGGTATAAACTCTCCCCATTTATCTCAACTCCAGCCATCCAACATTATCATCCTGGCTCCACATATGGGAAGCACTAAATTGCCAAAATAAGTATTTTTCTCTTGATTTTGCTTCACTAAAGATATCTAAACCTCGTTAAAACGAGATCGATTTAATTGAGAAGCAAAATTGCGGTTTAAAAAGAGAAGGCTTGTGTATATCTTAAATGAAGTTTACTATCTTTATTTATTTGTTTTACATTTTACGAAAACCTCTTCCACATGTGCTTCTTCATTATTTGGTCCCACTTTAGTTTAAATGGCCTTAACCACTATTTACTTACATTTAAATTAATCATTTGATACAATGCACTTATTGTGTACATACATGATTTAACATTGCACTTCTATTTTAAAAAACACCTGCATGTAATTATATTATATGCATGCATGTCATTCATTTCAGTAATTATATGAAAATTGAACTGTTGACTTAATTCACCCTTAAAGGGATAGTTCACCCCAAAATGAAAATTCTGTCATTAATTACTCGCCCTCATGTTGTTCCTGTAAAACCTTCGTTCAACTTCGGAACACAAATTGTTCTCTTATCGTTTCATAACATTACAGTTGAACCACTGATGTCACATGTATTATATATATAAAAAAATCTCATAAAATGGGTAGGACAAGGTGTATGAAGCGATTCAGATATAGACAATATAATAAAAGTCTCTACAGTAGCCACAGAAATGGAAGGGATTATTTGTGGCGTTTCAGCACATAGCTTTACCCCTGCCAATGACAAGCAAGGAGAGATGCATCTCAGGAGAAAAGTGGTAGAATGAGATGCATAGAATGGGAGTGTGCACGAGGGTGAATGTGAATGCTAGGAAAAACCTTTTCCCACCCCACAACAGAATAAATGACAGGAGGATGGATGCAGGCTCCAAGAAAAGCACAATATTGAGGTATTCCTCATCACAGGGCTTCTGTGGACCTCATATATCTGGTGCTACTTCAGGACATGCGCTTCCTACCGTATGGTGTGCTACAACAACAAACAATGTTTTTTCCTCATGCCTTTATATAGATTCATTTAGGGGACCCCATCAAAGGCAAAACGCACCATCCTAACTCATCCACTCCCTCTAGCTGGTATAAAACCGCTGTACCTTTGGTGTCCCTTCAGAAGATGCTTCAAGGGAAGCTTTGATGTGTTTTGATGCTATGTGTTTCACATCAAAAGAAATAGCAGCAGATGTGATCAGCAACACTGTGCTGCTGAGGACCGTTTACTTGCACTCCCTCCAACGCCAAAAAACACACGAGATAACAGGGATATCTCACTGAGAGACTGGAAAAAAGAAAAGATGGAGAGTCGGAGGTGAGTATTGCATCACGATAGCAGACACAGTGCTCACACTTTAAACTGTCTAGACTGCGTAATTGAAAATGACCGAAAATTTCTTTTTTGAAGTCAGGCCGCCTTTGGGGATCTCAAATCAAGATACAGTATAAATGAATCTTGCTATCCATGCTAACAGAAATACAGCAGTCATCATGAATCCATGGCCACATTGCTGCTAATGAATGTGACATGATAGCGTCTGGAAATATACTAATAATCAGGGCAAGGATGCAGTGGGATCTGTGTCCTTATGCACACCTGTGCATTTTGTATCAGTAATTCTGTGTCAGTAATGGAGTTTTTCCCTTTTTCCTTCCTGTGTGGCCGTCCTCTCTTCTTCTCCACCGTATCTGAATGCTACACACTCTGCTTTCACAGTTATTTGGCATCTCAGGGCTCCCTCGGGCCTCTGCGCCGATCCGCAGCGAGTCCTGTGCTAAGAGCGCAGGGATTCAGGCATTTACCATTTTCAAACCAGCAGCTGTCGGGGAGCATATGAGTAACAGCTGAATGACGCACGTCACGAGTGCTGAAGCGGGCCGCTTCTCTGAAGAATTACAATTAGACTCTGGGTGAGTCAGTGAGAGAACAAAACACAACCCTGAAGAATATAATGACAAACACCTTGAATTTTATTTTCTACATTTTTTTGCGTGGGGGTTTTTGAGGATCCATATATAATAACAAAAGTTATTTTTCTGTCGAAAATGAGTTATCAAATACCCATAGGCCAGAGGGCCAAATTTCTCTTTGAAAGTAAAAAAATTAATAAATCACATAATTACATTTTCTTGTTACAGTAGTTAGGTTACTGCAAGATGTTGTGAAAACTTAAAATTCCTTATATTAATTTTCTTTCAGCTTATGAATTAAAGTTTTATAAAAAAAATTACACATTAAAATATAGCAAAATAGAAAACAGTTGTTTTCATTTGTAATAATATCTCACAAAATTACTGTTTTTACTGTATTTTTGATTGCAACCCTCGTGAGAATAATAGACTTGAATCTTACTGAACCCGAAAATTTGAAAAGTATCTGAAAATAAGGGTTGAAATCAGACAGTTTAAGATATGATATTGATTCTCATAGCCAGCGATAAAATATTTGCCTCAAAAAAATTCTACAATACGATTACAATACATTTTGATTCAGGTGTATATTGATCAAGTTATCAATATTATGATAGTATCCATGTTACACTGATATAAACAGTCAGAAATTAGTTGTATTGACAGCAACTGAGCAGATCAGAAACTGTACATATGATGCAAAAAAAAAAAAAAAGTTTAAGTTTAATAGCTGTGTACTCTACTGCAGACACCTGGGTGTTGGGGATTTTTCAACTTGTTCAACATGGAGGAAAAACAAGTCTAGGTAAAACAATGTGAGAAATCCATTGTGTAACTGTAGGATTCGACCAATAAATAAGCCGAGCACAATTTCCCAGGTATTCATCTTCTGATTGACAGGGCGAGTCCTCCATTAACATTCACAGTTGTGCGTACCCCTGACTCAACTGAAGCACCGCTTGCCCGGTGCTATTAATCAGGCATTAGAAGCAGCAGCACCATCAGCCTCGTCCTCACAGGTCAGACAGTGAGAGAGCTCGAGGATGTGAGCTACAGCTCAGCTCAGCCTCGGGATAGGAGAAGCAGGTGAGAGCGACATGCAGACATCACAGCAGACACATGAGCTGACACCAGAGAGAGGCGGCACAGAGATGGGGTCACGCAAGTTACAGGGGAATAAAAATAGTGTTTTCTGCTCAGTTTACATACGAGGAGACCCAGACAGTGTCTGCAACATCTTATGTACTGATTTGAAGGGAATATGATGAAATGTTATTGGCAACTGGAATCATTATCAAATTAGTCAAAATATTTTATAAACAAAACAGTGATGGATGGCTGATGTGCAGAACCTTGTGAATGACAGGCCAATTTCCATTCTGTGGAAATCTGCTGAGCTTTCTCCATTTTTTGGCACAGATGCCGTGTGGGCCTGCTTGTGAGGGATGTTGTCATTTACAAGGTAATAGAAAATGTGTTCTTTTAAACGCCTTCCTCTCCCATTTTTGCTCCTGTTCCAATTCTGTCTCTCTCTCTCACATACACACACACACACACACACACACACACACACTCATCTTAGTCTCTTTCTGCCCTCATCTATCTTAATCTCTCCTCCTCGTCATTCATCAGACACACACACTCAGCAGTTTTCCACTGGTGGTTTGGACAGGAAAGGTTTTGGCCAGGTGGTTGGTGCTGTAAAAGGTCCTCTCTTCTAGGTCCTGGCAGTACTGTACGTCCGTGTTTTCAGCCAAGAGACAAAGACCAACAGCATCTCTCTCTGGTGCCAGGACCAACTCTGTATCGTATGCTTTCTTCTCTTTCATGATGAATCTTTTACTTAACTTCTTTTTTTAAGAGCTCTATGTTTTTTTCTGCATTTAAAGAACAACATCCAATATGGACGTGAAATTGAGATTTTAAATCATCATTACAGTGATGGACTCTGTATTGGCAAGATCAAGCACATGTAAAAACATGCTTATTATTGCTAAATAAAACTAAAACCTTTAAATAATAATAATAATTATAAACTTATTTTATTTTAAGCTGCCCAGACAAAATGTTTTAGTTTAATTTGAAGTGCATATAAATATATAAATCTAAATAAACTAAAACTTATTAAAACTACTACACACATATTTAAAAACAAAACAAAAACTAATAAAAATGACAAAAACAACAAAATTACTAAAACTTTATGACTGAAGTGAAAACGAGAAATATATAAAGAATTTCTAATTCAAAATACTAATAAAAACTATAATGTACATCAATATTACTAAAATAACTCCACTAAAAAAGACTTAATTTCATGAATATTACATCTGAAAGCTTGTTTTTTGTTTGTTTTCTATAAGCAAAAAGTACATTTTGGGAAAAAATGACAGTGAAAGCAACAAAACATTTTGTCAGCAGAATCGCTTGAACTTTTCTCCTTAAATTAGCATCACTTTTTCTGTCACTTCTGCATTGTAACATTTAATTTTCTTTTCCAGTGCTTTGATGTTGGCATAAAGACGAGGCTTCTTTGATTTTCATGCGAGCATGAGATGTGGAAGGGAAGGCCATGAAAAACATTATAAAATTGCCACGTCAGTCTGATTAATTACACACCACTCCAGAAAATACACTTGAATCACGCTAACTCTAATATAGCTGCCCATCTCCCTGCCAAGCCAAATTTATGGATGTAATGTGGGAAAAGAAGAGAGAGGTGAGAAGTGCAGAGAGGCGGATGCTTAATCTGGAAAAAAGCAACAACAACAAAAAAAGCTTTAAGCTGATGAGGTTATTCTGAGGATTCCCTGGTGACCTTTTCTTTTTAAATATAATGTTTTTGCCACGTTATTGAAAAGACAGTAAAGCAGAGATGAAAGAGAGAGATAGAGAGAGGGAGAATGTGACTGGGATAGACATGAAGCCTGGTGCTTGACATGTGGAGCACGTATGCTATGCACTAGACCACAGCTCTGACCTGGGACCTTTTTCTTATTAGGAAGCAATAATTTGTCCGGTCTGTTCCTCCCACCCCATGCTGATGCCACATGAAGTCTTTAATGGGACATCCATCTTGGCTCGTCACATCGTTTCCTTCTGCTCTTCCCACCCTGGAGCTAATCTACTCTTTAGAGAAATTCCAGAAACATGGGCTGTCTAAACTTAGTTCACTACAAAACTAAAAAAAATCTCTATTCTTGTGTTTTTGTTTGTTTATTATAAAATTAATTATGAATGCAGGACATGTGGGTCTTTACAGTAGGATTGTCTTCAAGAAGTCATTATTCCTCAAAAAATACTGTCAATAACCTCAGGTTCTTTAGAATAATTGAAAAGCTGTGATGGCCATTGACCCCTGTTCTCTATATTAATAATGGTTAACCGTTTGACCTCTTGACCCACAGTATGTATCTCCTCGGCCTTGAGGTCTTGAATGCATTCGATGTGTACAATCACTCTCCCCTACTTGGAAATCTTTCTCCATCTCTTTCATTACAGCAATCTTTGAACGCTTAATCGGGAATATCCTGCTACAGTTTGAAAGTTTAGTGCAATGTAAACATTTTTAGACAAAAATGAACAGCTTTGTATTGTGTATCTTTACGTAATCATTTTCAACATCGTTGTTCTGACATGGCCATACCTCAGTGCACTGCTGGTATTCAGACCCCAGGTCGCACACCCTTTCCCAACAAGCACATTTTACTAATCAGAGCACAAAAGAGAGGCATACATCCAGCGTGCCATTGATCTGCTTTTGTAAAGGGCCACGCTTGGCTCATAAAGCCTCTTTGTGTCAGAAGGAAGTGGAGCATGTGGAAGCACATCCGATTGTTCACTCATTTGGGATGGATACAGAGCACGGCCTGACCCAGGACAGTTCATTTATGTGGCGCTGGTTACGCTCGCACACAGCACTGACCTATTGACCAGGTCCTGGTCCAGGAGTATCGGCTGTCTAACTGAAGGGATGTATATTTTGCTGCAATTATGCCATGTACTGACTGCCAACATATCTATGGCACAAAAAATGTATACTAGAAACAATTCTGCTCGTTTAACAAACACACTCAACCTTTCTAAACAAGACATCATTTACTTGACCTCATTCACCATTTCTAAACCTATTCTTTTGAGCACATAGTCCGATATTGTGTAGAACACTGCACTGTGCAATAGTTTTCATATACTGAAAGCATAGTGAAAAAGGTCTGTCAAGCTCCAAAAGAACAAAAGTGCACCATAAAAGTATCATAAAAATAGTCCATACCTGTACAGTATGACTCATGCAGTGCAAGTCTTTTGAAACTATAAGACAGCTTTTTGTGAGGAAAATTACAATCTAGCCATTTTCTGTAGACTTAGATCTCATTTACATATTTAAACTTAGTGTAATGTGACTAGCTACAAGACCACATAAATTGTTCCACCTTATTTTTAATGTAAGAGTAGATGAGGCCAATTTTACCTTAAATGTGTGAAGATTCGGGTATCAGCCGCTTCCAGTTTTCCAATTTTAGCTGTACAAAACTAGTCTATTATGCTGCTTGAAATTGTAAACTGGTTTCAGCTTGTTTTAATTTATTATCAAAATCATAATGGATTGGACAGATTGGTTTGGACTAGACTGTAGTGCAGCTCAAATAGTTTTACCATTTGCAGCAACTAATGAATCGGAAGTCTTGCACATTGACAGGAAAAAGCTTACTTCCACATTGAAAAATGCCAAGCATTTAGCATCACTGATGTCAATCCTGATGGGACACAAATTTATGGGCTAGGTTTGAATATGCAAAAGCACAAATGAGATTTGAGAGCTGTGGGGAGCGGGACAAGATACTAATGTATTAAACTCTGCACTAAACTACGGCATGATATTCCTTTACATAAATAAGAGAAAGAGATACACCTTTACAGTTAAGCATGAACAGATAGAGCAACAATATAACACTCCATCATATTTATATAAAACTTCATGGCACCTTTTCTATGGTGTGAGAGGTAATGCTGTGTAAAAGCTCTCTGACACACACACAGGCACTCTGACATTTTGTGAACATTTGTTTCCATATTGCTCATATACCCAACTGCACTCAAATCCCCATTTTATTTGAAAAAATACAAGAAAAAAAAAAAACAGTAGTTTTTGAGAACAGCATCATTTGTACTGCAAAAATATTAAGGTGTGTGTGTTGGTACACTGCTTTTCAAACGTTTAGGGTCAGTAAGATAAAAAAAATAATAATACAAATTAAAAATATATAAATGTAGATAGAATCTACTGACACTGACACAAGTCAAAGACACTGAAGACTTAGCAAAGGCTGCTAAAATTCTGTTTTACTATCAAAGGAATAAATTGCCATTTAAAATATATTGAAATAGAAATCAATATTTTAAAACTGTAACAATGTTTTACAATATTAGTGTTTTACTGCATTTATGAAGCCTTGGTGAGCATGAGGGATTACTAATAAAAATACAAAAATTCTTACCAACCCCAAACTTTTGTATATATTAGACCAGCCTGTAAACCATATAAGTATTACACGGTCAACAATAATTTTAAATATTCTTTTTCATAAAAAATCATTGCTCTATTTTTGCAGACCACAGAGAGAGTATGAGACACACCAAATGCAAGAGGGTGAACACAAGAGGTCGGTCATCTTGGACTTCAAACACACAAATCATTCACAAGCGCAAATGTCTGACACTGTATCTGTGAGGTCTGCATTGTGTGCATCTGTGGGGTTTAAGGAGCAGGAGAAAGGGGAGTGTACTCATTAACACATCTGCAGTCCACGGCGGGAAAATGTCTTTTATAGCCTACGAGATTTATCACTGCGAAGCTGCAGCACACTACTGCCTCATAACGGCTCTGACTCATCCCCTGAGCTCACATACAGACACACAATACACAACTCTTTAGACGCTTAGCTTCAATCTTTAACTGCACTGGGAGCAACAAAAGTTTGAAATGGCTTTCCACAACAACAGAAAAATGTGTCTGTATTGGCATTTGAGAGCAATATTTCTCTTTCTTTGTCTTCAAACACTCTGTTATCTCCAATAAAAGTGAGTGTGTGTGTGTGTGTGTGTGTAGAAGAGATTTCCACACTAATTACAAGTAGTACCTTTCATCACGTCATTCAGGGTCAATATTCAAAGCCACCGGTGATGTAAAAGGTTGAATGTGCTGTATGTTGCGTTTGATCATCAGAACGCCAGTGCAGGTGCGCTAGCCAGATCCAAACACGTCTTAATGATGCACGACAGCCTCGGGAGCAGATCACTTTGACAGCAGACACTGGATGCAATCCTTTAACTCAGATCTGAGAGGCAGTAGGCGTCTGCAAAGAGATCTGAGATGCATTATCTAAGGCGCAGGCATCCAAAGCGCCCACTGCAGACGGTGGCGAGCAGCAGATCCTAGCCCTTGGCCTGATTTTTTTGACGGACAGCTCACCAAATGGAAGCTAATACCTCTGGAGTAAGGCTAACTGTAGGAGTTGATCTTATTATGCCAACTTCTCGGTTACGCCTTTGCTGGAGCTCAAGCTTTTTCATGCTAAAGCTCATTAGATTTATATTAAAGGAAAATGCCACCATTTTTACATATTCCACTATGTTCTTCCCTCAGCTTAGACGAGTTGATACGTACCTTTCCCGTCTCAGTGTGTTCACTCAATCACTGTAACGTACGGCACCTCTTTGCTAGCATTTAGCTTAGCACCATTCATTCCTTAGGATCCAAACAGGGTTGAATTTAGAAGCTACCAAACACTTCCATGTTTTCCCTATTTAAAGATGGTTACATGAGTAGTTACATGAGTAAGTATGGTGACACAAAATAAACAGTGGTGATTTCCTAAGCAGATAAAAATGATGACTATAATGTATGGTGGAAGAGCACTTCGCAGCACTTAGACCTGGGTCCAGTAATATCATCACTCCTGAAAACTCCCTGTCCCCTTCGAAGACGTGCTGCAAAGTGTAACTACTCAAGTAACTGTCTTTAAATAGGGAAAACATGGAAGTGTTTGGTGGCTTCTAAATTTTTCCGTTTGGATCCTAAGGAATGAATGGTGCTAAGCTAAACGCTAGCATATCGCTACAGCGATTGAGTGCACACACTGAGATGGCAGAGGTACGTATCAACTCATCTAAGTTGAGGAAAGAACATAGTGGAATATGGAAAAATGGTGTCATTTTCCTATAATGCTCTTCTGCATAGATCAGAACACTGTATATCTCTTATTTGTGATCATCTTATATGGTTTACAAAGCGAGGTGGGAAGCTTGTAAAATTGTTAATCCTCTTTTTGCCTGCAGGTTTCCTTGCATAAAATTTATATTTTGCTGTTTGTTGGAAATTTATTCAGTATATCATTGAGGATTGCTTGCTTAGATTTTCATCACTAACACTATAAGGTTTTGTAATTGAACAATGAATAATACTTTTACAACATTTATTAATCTAGGTTTTAAATATAATTTTTTCTAAACTTTTTTTTTTTTGGAGTACAGAATAAAATCTTTGGGAAAACTGATCCTTACTAAAAAGTATTACACTGTAAAGAAGTGTTTGACAAGCGGGTCAAGATTCATGATGGGATGGACAGTCTATGTTACTTTAACTGATGTAGAGACAGTAACAGAAGCAGATGAGCAATGAGAGATGAATATTAGTGTAGCAAGGGTAGTCTGAGTCCCTGGAGAGGAGACGCTCAAATGATAGGAAAAATGAGCCTACTTATAATAAAGAATTGCACAATGAAAATGAATTACTACTGACCGCCGACACCTGAACAGCTTGCAGGCTCACAGGGGAGCTCGTAACATGCAGTGATTTCTGGGAGTGCACAAAAAATGAGGTCACCACAAAAGATTAATGACTAAGGCTGACATTACAAAGCTGCACGATACAGTCAAACAAAATAACCAGGCAGGAAATACATGCAAATCGAATCATTGATCGGAATCCATCTAATTAACTGATATAGCACACTTTGTCAGAGAATGGGTAATTTAACTGTGAGTGACGTGAGAGCAAATTCAGTAATGGAGTCTCCAGATTAACGTGATTGATTCAAGAAGTGTCCAGTGAATGAAGGCATGAGACCAACCACCATGGACCCTTGAGCTCCTAAATAAACTCATCCATTATCCTTCAAACCAATAATGTTAATGTGACCCTGGACCACAAAACCTGTCATAAGGATCCATTTTTGGAAATCGAATAAATAAGCTTTCAAATGATGTATGGTTTATTAAGATTTGACAATATTTGGCAGAGATACAACTATTTGAAAATCTGGAATCTGAGGGTACAAAAAAAATCTAAATATTGAGAAAATCGCCTTTAAAGTTGTATAAATGAAGTGCTTGGCGATGCATATTACTAATCCAAAATTAAGTTTTGATGTATTTATGGTAGGAAAATTTACAAAATATCTTCATAGATCAGAATCTTTACTTAATATCCTAATGATTTTTGGCATAAAAGAAAAGTCGATCATTTTGAATCAAAACCATCTCATCCCCCAAAGATACAGGTTTATGGGACTGACACTGCAGTTTTTGTTTTCTTTTGTATTCATTTACTCGTTATGTAATTTAAAAATACATTTTATTGGCATTCCGGTTGATACAATAAAATTAAACTATACAGTATTTTTGACTTGAATAATACCAGTTACTTTTCAGATTACCTGACAAAGCATTTTTCCATTGTTTTACAGAATGAGATTGAAATTTTACTGAAGCAAACACTTGTGGCACAACATTATCCTGCACCGATTCACAGACAAAGAGTGAAAAAGAATTTTAGATCAACACGACAGCCTTTATTACAACCCCAATTCCAGAGAAACTGGGACATTTTGTAAAATGCAATAAAATCAAGAATCTGTGATTTGTTCATTCTCTTCACCGTTTATGTAATTGACAAAAGTACAAAGAAAAGATTTCCAAAGTTTTCACTGACCAGACATGAACAAGTTTTTATTTTGATGGCTGCAACACACTCCAAAAAAGTAAGGACAGATGCATGTCTACCACATTGTCACATCAACCTTCCTTTTAACTGCAATGTTTCATCGTTTGGGAATTGAGGATACTAGTTGTTCAAGTTTTGTCTAGTCTCACTTGATAAGACTTCAGAAGCTCAGCAGTCTGTGATCGTCATTGTCTGTTTCTCCTTTTCATGACTAGTCATACATATTCAATAGGAGACAGATTGTCTTACACATTCACTCTGTCTTTACGAAACACAGTTGTAGCACATGCAGAATGAGAGCTGGCACTTGATCTAATAACCATGGACTTCCCACTTATCCATAAATGAATAAATATTTATTCTGCTGTTAAAAACAAATAAAGAAACCATGTAGGAGAGTGATTATTATGTGTAAGCAGTGAGAAACTCGATATTTGTGCAGTTTGCGCTGTGTAAAAAAAAAAAAAAAAGAATAGATTTGACAAACACACACATCAACCCGATCACTTTTGGGGCTGATCAAAGTTCAGTTTTAAAAAGTTACGTTAAAAACTAAGTTAAATTAAGGTACAGTTATTGGATAACTGAACACTGTATGGTTCAGGTTGCTGTATTAAAAAAAAAAGTTACAGTAAAGTTCTTGCAACGAGCCATCTTTGGTCTTTTTAGACAAAAAATGCTGTTGTAGCTTGTGTGCATCAGTGCATGTGGAAAAGAAGGTGTTTAAAAAGTACCGGTTAGATATAAACATGTCCTTAAAAACCACATAAAAACTAAATGAACAGTGGCGACTCGTGTTACACTTCAATCAAACATTCTCTTATTTCTAAGTGGGCATTTCATTACAGAAGAAGCTCAAATTGAACTGATAACATACAGCAGTGTCGTTCCATTCCCTGGAAAGAGATGATCATAGATAGAGTCACTGTCTGAACTCACAAGTAACTATCCACTTAGTATTAGTTAGCCTTCTACAGTGAGAATTATTGATGTGTTGGTAGACATGTGAGCAAGGACGCATTATTCTTTCAAGGTGTCAGTTATTCCACTTCCTTTAATGGGCTGCCATTTGCAGAAATTATGGATTACACATGGACTGCTCATGAAAATCTCATCTAAATATGGCCACCTGCGCCTGAGAAGTTTCATTAAATGAGATCCATCCCACCTCCTCAGTCTTTAATCATGTTTCATATTCAGAAACAATTACGCAAGGCAATTTAGCCAACCCAGGAAATGAACAACTCCCATCCAGGCCTTTTCTCTCAGGCAAACTTGTAATTTACCAATTAGTATGCAAAGAGATTTTAATTCTGCCAGCTCCACACACAAACCACAAAGGCGATTTTTTCTCTTTAACTCCATGTCTGGACCATTAATCACTAATCAAAGTTTTTAATGATGCAGAGACAGACACTTGAATATTTACACAAAGTTCTACTGCTGGCATACAGTTCTACTCTTTTTATGGTTAATCCTTGGATAGAAAAACAACATTATTGCTCTTGCATTATCAAAAGCAGTCCAGATTCAAGAAGAGTGAAATATTTTCCAATTAGGGAAGAAAATTCAATTTTGAAGTAAAATGCTAAAAATCTACAAATCTATATTTGGGAACTATGATTTAAAATAAAATGTTAGAAATTTGATTGGAACATTAATTCATTTTCCAATTTTAGCCATAAAATACAACCTGCTAAAGAGAACAAAATCTATCCCGTGGAAAGCCCTATCACACTGCAAATACGATGTTTGACCCATTATTTTTGTCCACCTCTCTCTTCCTTTCTCATCACATTGTTCCAATGAAAGAAGGCAACAAAGTATGATGTATTGAATGCAATGCATGGGCAAGGATCCATATAGAGAGTGGAAATAACAGAGGCTCCTCCTCTGCAAAGTATGAGATGAATTCTGGCATAAAGTAAACAGTGGTGACCACAATGAAATGAACTGATTAAACTGAGCTCGGGAGAACTGACAGTGTTTTTATTTGCGGGTATGCTGGCATGAAGAGGAAGGGAAAAGACAAGGATGGATTAGAAGAGCTGAAAGGAAAAGTTGAAGTTCAGAGCTGGGATGGGAGAGTTCACTCATTTGGGAATTCTGGAAATAAACCAAGTCTCGCACTCATTATCAAAAAAAATCACATTATTGCATGTAGATACAAAAAAACAATCTCTTCTACCCATCACGATCTAGTCTAATATAGACAACATTGCTGTAGTGCCTCGCGTGTGAAACCACATGATGCCCACACACTACGTGCTTACTGGTAAAGAAACATGGTAAAGTAAAGCTTAATGTTTGAAAACAGAACTTTAAATTATGAGCAGTGTTTTCTAAAAGCAAGAGGCCTGGAGTTTGATGTGTTCCTCCTGTTCTAAGTCTCTATGTCTGTGTAACACGAGTCCGTTCCATTGCTTGACTAATGTGCAGCCCAGCTGCAGAGCGTCTCTACAGCAAAAGCACACACTCAGCCAGATGAGAAGCTGACATCAGACATTTGTGAATATGGGATTAATTAATAAAAATACGAACTTCTGTATAGAACCCTACATGATATTAGGGACAAGCCAGATTTTATGGTTGCTGATTCATATTCTGGCCAATAAATGAAGAATATTATAGCAGTTTGAGTCATGTCTGGTGTAGAAAGAGTGTTAAGATGACATGCGCTCTTCAAGTGAGTGTTCTTTAAAGTGGTACATTTTTTATTTAAATAATCAATTAAAAAGCCTTGGTTTTTTTTGGACAATCTAAATTGTGGAATAGGTGGAAATGATTGAAGTCACAAAGAAACTTCTAGGACATTGGACTTGGTTCTAGGGATCAGTTGTTGATTGGGTTTTTTGAAAACAGATAAGATAAGCTTGAGCTTGCAGAGACAGGGTCTGTGCGGACTATATGACTGGAGTAGTCCTGTATGTCTCACAAGAGAAAAGTTTCACTGGAAGATCCAGTTATGACATTCTAATGAATATGGCCAAATAAAATAAAAACAAATGAAAAGAAGGGGGGAAAAGAAGCATATACATTCTGTATAACAGAGTGAAAATTATATTTTAATACAAACCCGATTTGCACTGAAATTAAAAATCAACTTATTTTAAGTTTAAACATTTGATATGTCATACAGTATATGTTGTATTCTGAATAAAATATTGAAATTTGAAACTTCCACATCATTGCATTCTGATTTTATAAAAAAAAATTTCAGGGTTTGTATAAAATTAAGTACGAATAACTTTTAAAATATCATGTTCACAATTCTCTTATGTTGGTTCATGGTCACATCCCATGCAGGTAAACAAATCTTTCTTTCACTTTTTATTAGCTGCAGTTCCTTTGTAAAGCCCCAGGTGTTCATGAATCTCAGGTTGGGAAACCCTGTTTATCACTTGTATGTAAACTTAATACACAAATTAATGAATAAATGAACAACCGAATGTACAATTAAACGTTTTAGGAATCAACAGCTGATGTGACATTTGAGCACTCACTAGCTCTGTGGGAGGTTGTGAGGAGGCAGTTGAATAAAACTAAATTCTGAATCAATGCACACACATCATCCTTTTTCTCAACCTTCTCCTGCAATGCCTTCAGAAGGACTCAGATTCAAAAGTTCTCAGTGATGCAGGGCACATGAAAGCGACGGAGGTGCATTCAGAGGACACTAACACACTACTGCAACCCACCTTTGCCAAACAGTGGTACATCTGTTTACACCACAGTCTGCCCCTTGAGAGTGTTCATCCTTAACCGTTTGCCGTGTGTAACTGTCAGTCAGGTTTGCCCTTGTTGCCAACTCCCTCTCCAAATGGAGCACTACAATGAATTTCATCCCAGAGTGGCCATCCAGAGCAGCAGGGCTACTTCAGATTGCCTCCACTCTGTGGGGGATAATGGGAAAAAGGGCACTAACTGACTCAGAGTTTATACAGAAAGTGAGGGAAGGTTTTCACTGAATTCACTAAATGCTGTTGCAAACATATCAAACTTCACGCATTCAAAAATATACAGTATACACAATACACTAAGAGACATTTTACACTGAGTAACTGTTCAAGACACTGAGGCCAACTGCAGTCTGGTTAATGTGCATACATTATTGTGTCTTAAAGTCTCTTAAAATTCTCATAATCAAAAATAGAAAAAAAAGAAAAAAAAATCACAATATCAAGGTACATTTATAAAGGTCAAAAAAAAAACAGACTGTTAACATTTCAGTCGAGCTAGAGTGTAGTCATCATGAAACCAAAGTTGTGACAGATTTCACAACCATATTGTGATGTACTTTCAAGTTTAACAGCTTTCAAATAATAATAATAATAAATAATAACAAATTGTATAATAATAATAAATTGTATAAATAATAATAAATTGTAGGGTAGTGCTTGATTATAGCCATCGTTTGATGATTGGACAGCAGCAGAGTCATTTCACAGGACGAGCATATTTTTATGAATTTTGATGAAATATTACAAGACCAAAAATATATATTTTTTTTAATAAACAATTTTTCACAAATACAAGTAGCATGCTTTAAAGAAAGCAAGGTTGAATTTATTTATTTTTTTAAAAGTTTAAAGACTGACTGAAATCAAACTTTTCAATAACATGTGGACATACTTATTGTACTGCATCACTGACTCAGCAACAGTTCGTTTTTTTTTTTTTTTTCAGTTCCAGTGTTGCTAGATTCAGCAGGAAACAGTTCAGGTCTGCGTGGAATGTGATATGACAGAGGGTCATTTCTTATAAGCCTGTTAGGACTCATTTTGTTACCCTACTGACATGTCTGTTTATGGCTGTCAGAGTTTCAACACCCCTCTGCCATATTCCTACCAACACTGAAGATTCTCTCCTTCAGACCGTGATAGCCCTTGAATGAGAGGATCTGTGTTTGAACAAAATGACTTGCAAAATAGTGAAAAGAGGAGAAACACAAGTAAAATTCTCATATGACGGTGGATTAACAAAATACTTCTGTGCACACATGAACACATGCACACAAATTCAGAGATGTCCTGCTGATCAGGCCTCCCTGCTGTGGTCAGAGACTTGATGCAGGCTCTCTGTGTCTTTCTGATGTTACAGCAAAGAAAAAGGGATGAGAGATGAGGGGGAGACGGGGGACATGAGGAGCAGAAAGCTGAGAGAAAAGATGTAAGGTTTCTTAACATGATCCCAACTGTTAACCTGAAGTCTTACCAGAAAAAAAGAGATGTTTTTGTTTTAAATCTTTTTCCTGCCTTTGTTCCTCAGCCTCTGCTCTATTCTGTCTTTAAAAAAAAAAGTAAAAAAAAAAAATGCTAGCTTTGCTAGTCAATTGGGCAAGTAGTACCTTTGTACCTTATCTACCCACAACCCATAACAGGGGTGGAACAATTCAGCTTACTCACGGTTAGGTTATGCACCATTTGGGGGTGCAAAAAGATACAGTCATGCCCCAAAATGTGGACACCCTTGGTAAATATGAACAAAGGCGGCTGTGAAAATTAATCTGCATTGTTAATCCTTATGATCTTTTATTTTTAAAAATTCACAAAACTCTACCCTTTCATTGGATAATACATTTTTTTCTGACTTTGAATTTAATGCCATTTCAAGCAATGACAGCAATATCTATACGGTTTAATGTGCTAAACTATATGTTAGAAATAAATACAAATTCAGTTTAGGACCTTATATTATTACAGAGATGTATGATATTTGTGCTTAATTATTTTTTAAATACCTCAAATTATTTGTTGTTTAAAAATTATGGGAGAAAAAAAAGGTGACCACAGGTAGTCTGTGGGTTAAGGTGATGGGTAAAACCATGGAAAAAACACAATTGGGCTATTTTTGTTTCGCAAACCTGGCAACCATGCAAAAGATATATATATAAAATAAAAGGATATATATTTATTTTGAAAGTAGCCTATTGAAAGCAATATTGGTCAAATATATTTTATCAATATTGAAAACTAAACCAATTACCAAATATACCAATATACTGGGCATCCTAAAAAGAAAAAGATTAGTGCAATATTAATTAGTGCTGCTAAATGATTAATGGCGATTGATCGCATCCAAAATTCGTTTTTGTTTACATAATATACTGTATGTATGTGTACTGTGTATATTTATTATTTATATATATATAAATACACACACATACATTATGTTTTGAAAATATTTACCTGTATATACATTTATATAAATATATTTAATATATAAACCATTTTTTTCTGAAATATATACATGCATGTGTTTGTATTTATATAAATATGCACAGTGTACACATATATTTTGTAAACAAATATATTTTGTAAACAAAAACTTTTATTTTGGATGCTATTAATCGCGATAAATCGTTTGACAGCACAAATTATAATAAATGAAAATAAACAGAAAACAAGTAACTACAGGGTAGTAGTAAAATTGGTTCTATAAAGAACATTTAACATCTATGGAACCTATCCAATGGACAAATGCTTCGTCATAGTTGAAAAATGTTCCTTAAATTATTAAAATGTTCCTGACACCAAGAAAAAAAGAGCTGTTTATTGAAAGGTTCTCTGCAGAACCCAAAATGATTCTTGTATGGCATGAACCATGGAGTGTAGGAACATGATGTAAAGAAATGTTAGTTACATTTGGAACATTTTAAATCAGTACATTTCCCCCCTGCACAAGGACAAGCACACATGCTGTTCATCCCCCTGCCCAGCTCACTCAAGACCACACCATTAATCCAGACTCTGATTGGGAAGTAATTCTGCAGAGCTCCATTATGTCCCAGCTGCTCAACCAACTCCTGTGAGGAGCACAGCATGTTCACCAGCTCTCTGGCGATATAACCTCAGGCCTGGACACGGTGATCTGCCCCCACCCCAACCCAGAGGCATAAAATGTATCCCAAAACCCAATTAAAACCAGCTAATCTTCCTGGCACCTTTAGTATACATCTACAGGAAAATCTATGACACAATACTGTTACAAGAAGCAGCTGAACTTTCTCACAGTCGTGTTTTCTTATCTGCAGTATTCAGTACATTCAGTGTCTGGAGAATGATCAGTGAGCCCTGATGTTTGACCTCTGACCCAAGGCTGGTTATCTTTGCCACCACACATGTCCCGTCCCATCTATTACATTTTCACAACCATAATTAACACCACTGAGCTTTTACATATGCCTTCCATGGGAAGAAATAAAGAGTGTGTGCCTTCATAAATATTTACTGTATGGCATTAAAATTTTAAGGTGTTGAAAATACTGTCCTACAAAAGTTTCTTGTACAAGTCCTGTAAAGATGAATCAGACGGTTGTGCTTATGCTGCTTTGTGAGGAGTATTTGCAATGTAATTGTTACTGAACACAGACAAAATAACACATGAGGATGACAAAATGGGGTGTAGCCAAATGGACAAATCCAGACATTTCAGAAATTCAAATAAAAAAAGGAATTAAAATATTAAAATAATAAGTCTAATCTCCCAAATTTTACAAGTTCTTTCTGAGTGTTTACTGTTAAAATATAATCTCAGTCTAAGAATCAATAAAAAATGAAGCATGCCAAGTGCTTGAAATGCAATGCAAGAAGCAGCAGTGTATAACAAGCACATTGAAAAAATGAGCAATCTGTCTTATAGGTTACAAATTTCCACGTTTATATTTACATAAAACAAGAAAACTTGGATGAATTAAAGCTGCTAAGCCATTTCTAAAGTGTGTATTGTGGTCAGACACTGTGGAAAAGAAGTGCTCTTATTGTGATTGATGAACGGAATTATTCCTGACTGAAAATCTAACAAGGATGCATTAATCAATACTAGCCAGAAACGAACAGCCTGTTGAAATACTTTCACACAGAACATCAACAGGCATAAGTGAGGTGCAAATGAATGTGCCTGATCTCCTCTAAGCATTTGGCTTCATTCTGCTGCATTATAAGAGGCAATTCACCAACCCACACAGCATTTCATAGGTGAGCTACCTGAGCCCAAGCAATAAAGCCGCTTCAAAGAGTCCCTCTGCCCCCCGAATTATTTATAGGCTACTTAATTTCGCATTTGGTGAATATTGTACCGCTGGCTCTCGATGATGATCTGGAGAATTGAATTATAAACTAAGAATGAGCCGCGCGTGATGTGCTTGCTGACTCTGCAGTTGCTGGGGGTCACAAATGGCGCGTAATATCATACCCCTGTTCAGGGGAAACTCACAAAAATACATTATCGTTGATCAATAAAAGACAACTTACCGAGAATCCAGCCCAAAAGGGACACGAATGTCTCACCCTCGGAGATGTAGTGAGGGCCAAAGCGGCGAAACTGACAGCCAAAATCAGACTCCCGAGGACCATCTGTGAAACTCCCAGAGAAAGCATGATGCGAGTCCGGGTTCGAAACTCCCTCAGCCGCGAGAGGCTGCGGGACAGAGATACCGGGCTCAGAGACCGACCCCTCGGCATTGCGCTCACGGGCATGGTCACGACTAACTGTTTAAACGAGACCAAAACTTGAGTTGAATCAGTGGACTTCGGGTTTACAGGATACCTCTGGGTTCAGCCGCGCAGACATACACAACGTAAAGACGAATTCATAGCGTGTAGCCAAGACATGCAGACCGTCATCCCGTTACACGAGGAACCTGACGAAGTCCTGCTCTCAGTGTAAGTGCGCTGTTTTCAAGCAGGTGTTTCAACTAGCGTTATCCAAAATCATTTCAGTGAGACAATGAGGTCAGCTCTGCGTAAACGCGCGCTGTATGGTCGGTCACCAGCTTCGAGAAAACGCACGGGATAGGTGATCCATCAAATCCGTTCACAGCCGTGACAGTCCGTTAATTAAACCTCGCACGGCTCTGAACAGAGAACGTCTAAATAATAAAGCCCGTGTTAAGAGAAACGAACTTAACATCGATCGCACGAACGTGACGCGTTTTGAGATTCCAAAACGCGTTCCCAATGTTCGACCTACAGTGTAATAACGTTCGTTCGAATCTTGAACAGCCGCAGCCTCGCGCTAGTAGTCTGTCAGTTAGATGTGTGAGCAGGTGCTCGGGTAGAGGAGGAGATGGACTGACGTGCCGCCATATGTAGATTCAGATAGATGGATGCGGGCAATGAACTCATTCGTGGAGCCATAAAAGCCAGAGTCCGTGAATGGATATAATGAGCCTACTCAATCTTACTTATTATTCATATTGTTACTTTTCATTAAACTGGCTTTAAGACTGAGCCTTTGCGTTCGGTTAATATGCCATTTAAGCAATGTCACAAGAGAAAGAGTTCTGCTGTACTGAATATTAGCAAGGCTCTTACCAGAAATTCAGTACTACTGGACCATTGTGATTATGGTTTTATAAAATTGGCAATTGGCATCCTCAAACTTTTGTTTCAGGCGAAAATTGGCTAATTTGGTAGGGATATTATTGTCTAAAAAGTCAAATCTTCAAGTTTAATGTGTCACCAAGCAACGCACATAATGAAAGCCGGTCTGGAACCAAGTATGTGAATGGAACGGAGCGACTGAGATTCTCCATTCTTAAATCGAGCCGTTCTGCACGGATTCCGCTGGAATTCCATCCCGTATTTTTATTTTCACTCCTGTTAGCTAGAGAGAGAAACCCGTACAGAGTTATCTAGAGCGAGAGGAAAATGCCAACCATTTAACTTTTTTAAACGCGCTCCTCGATGTAGTAACTTCACTCCGCTTCGATTTGTTACATAAAATAATTTTCTACTGAAAAAAAAAAAAAACTATTCACCGACTGACTCCTGACTAAAATTTCATAAAAACGGAGAAGCGAAGCGATACAAACGCTGAGACAACAGTTTAGTGCCCACTGATCTGCCAATCATGACCAAAATGTACTTCTAAGAGTATGTACAAAAATAATATAGGATAATTTAAACGCCCTCTCTATACATTGAAATGCAGACCGTACTGATTTAATGTGAACTTTTTTTTCTCTCTCTTTTTTTACAGGGTTGGGAGAAAAGTCACATAATCAGACCGGTTTATTTCCAGTTTGCCCATCTGAAAGATAGTCTATGTCAAAGCTCCGTGAAAGAAAGGATGTTAAACATGCCACAATATACGCAAATACAGCTAACATTACCATATTTGGTTCATGTAATATTTACAAGGCCTATAGTTAATGTATTAAGATAGCTATGTCTCACATAAATCATAACATACATAAACAGCAGTCACAGAGGAAAGCCCAGAGCCACAATTTTAATAACAGACTTATAAGCTATACAATTGCAGCTTTCAAAGTATAACACATCATGAAGGAAAAGTTCGAAGAATACTAAATTCATCATTGCCTTTCCCCCACAATTGCCTCATAGGAAAATAACACTTTGAAACTTTCTATAGTGTTAAGCAATTCTGACTGTAATGAAACACTTTGCTAACTTTTGATTATTTCTTAAAACAAGGCACACAGTTTCATTGGGTATTCAAGGCGTAGAGGTGACCACTTAGCTGGGCCTGATTAAACCAATCGATTAAAGCTACAGTATTACAATCAGTTTTATAATCACAAAACACAATAAACATTCTGGAGTGTGCACAATAAAGCATTTGCGCCATCTGCAGGCCACAGCGTGTCACTACACATTATACTGCAGTGTGCTGTCGCAATGAGACAATTTCAAAGTCACCTTGCTGCTGTATAGCGGGGCACTGTAACCTTTATGCAAATGATTTTTGTATTGCGGCTACAACTGCAAAAATCTCCAATAAAATAACAACACCGTGTATTTTCAAAATGATTTTATTTTTAATACAGTGGCATACTGGAAATAGTGTTGAAAAGGGAACAAACTCTGCCACATGTGAATAGCTAATGACCAGTCAAAGCTGTTATATTGTCTAAAGAAGAATTCTGGTGTGCCGTAATAAATCGTCTATTAGTACAAAAATACATTTCAGGACACCCAATATAGCATCCAGTATCACAAATAAATGTGTGGGACACATTTTAAGCACACCGTTGAAGAGAAACAGGTTTTGAGAATAGTTTACATCAAGCACTTTCTTTTGTAAATAAAGAATAAAAAGAAGGCTATCATTAAAAACGCTTATATTTTAATGCGAATCTGTAGAAAATGATGTTTTTACTGCCAAGTACACGTTCCAAGGCTCAAGGGTAAAACCAGAATACAAAGACGATCGTTTTCATTTCATTCATCCTCTTTTATAAATGTTTTCCCCCTTAAGTTTTATACAAAATAAAGACATACAAAAAAAGTAATTTACAAACCAATAATGAAGGCAATATGCTAGCTTTATGTACAGCCAATTGATCTCCTCCCATCTTTTATTTGTATTTCTCTTCAAAGGTCATGTGCATAGCAGATAGAAAGAGAAAACCTGTTCTTATCCTTTACACTGTTCCACTTGTGTGCAACACCCAGGTTTATTTGTACAGCGGGTTGACAAAAATGGCAGAAAGACAACTTCAGTTTCTTCATAATTTATCATTACAACAACTTAGCAAAAAGAAACCACAAAGGTTTTTGTGTTATTGAAAAAAGTGTCGTTTCAGATAAGGCATCACTGCTTTAGATGGAGTGTGAGAAAGAGAGAGAGACAGAGAGAGAAAAGAATCTGTGAGAGAAAGAGGGGAAAGGAGAGAGCAGCGTTCTTCACACCTGAGTCAAAGCACATGCATAGATCTCGACACAGCAGGAATGTTCCAGTGCTCAAGTTCACAGGTCTGTGAGGAGGCTAGTGGTGTCTACAAAGGAGCTAGTTAAAAAAAGGTGAGCCTTAGGTGACACCTCCTTGGCTAGAAAACTTCATCCTGTATTATTCTTAAGATCCCGAGATTCTCTCTGACACTTACCCACACAACTAGCACTGATCCTGCTCCTTGACGTGATAAAAGTCAGGAAATGTGTCAGATGTACACTTCAACTGCTCGACTGAAAAGCCTAGAACTGGAATTCGATATTCTAGAAAAGTTGCACTATACATGAGAATCATAACATTAGAGTGTGCATACTACGAGAAGTTAAAATACACTTGCAGATTAATATAGTCTATACGTTTGAGTAGCCTAGACGGAATGGAAGAACCTAATAAAATCCTTTAAAAAATAGACGACACAACTTAATGTGTTACAAAATATTACAGTTGGCTTACAGTGTGAGTATTAGTTGGTCAGTGGCACAGAGCATGCAGTCCATCGATGGTTAATGTCTGTTTTTGTTATCCTCGAAAGCATTTAAAAGCACTTAAAAAAAAGGAAGAAGTAAAAATGAAGAGGATGAGGAGGAGATTAAAACAGCACTTCATTGAATGTAACCCTCCCTCCAGTCTCAGAGGTTACCGTAAACAAAGCCAGAGCGCAGTCATGAGACCCTTCGTTTAGTGTCACATATTGTGTGTTTATAAGGGGAAGGTCCTCTCTCCTTTAATCTGGTTCCACATTCACTAACGGGACCTGCTGCTGCCCTCCTCAGAAATGGTCAATAAGCACAGACACACAGTTGGCTCCAACCAGGTAGTTGGGATCCCCAGGGAGAGATTTGTTCTGCCAGCTCTTAGGATCACCTGGATATACAGAGAAAATGTAGATGAATATGATGGATGAATGGAGAGAAAGATGAACCACCACAAAAACATTTGGATTTTTTGTTTGAAGTAAGAAATTCATACTTTTATTCAGCAAGAATGCATTAAATTGATCAAACGTGAATACATTTCTTGTATTTATTTTTTTAACAAAAATATTACACTGAATAACACTTTTTATCTTTGATGCACTAAGATATATTAAAACAGAAAACTGTTATTTTAAACTGAAATAATAGTTCACAATAATACTGTTTTTACTGTATTTTGATCAAATAAATGCAGTCTTGTTGAGCATGAGGCTTCTTTCAAAAACACTTTTGAACAGTAGTGTAGTATGTGTTACGTACATGCATAAATGACAGCAAAATGTATTAATTAAAAGTTGAAAAAGGCTACATGCATGTGTGCTTTCTATTCAGATCAACTACGCTAAAGCCTTTAAAACAATACCATAAATCGAACATAAAACACACAAAATCTACATAAAAAAAACATTATACCTTACATTATTTTAGACCCTATTTCAACAGCTGTAACAGCGTCACATTGTGCTATTATTTTAGCCCTTGGTTTGCATGAGGAAAAGCGATAAGACAGGCTCTCAGCATGCGTTATTTGTTCTGACGGAGATAATCAACAGAGCCAAAGCAAGAACCAATAAGCTCATAGCCTAAGGTGCTGTAATGCATAAGAACAAAGTTCTTCCAACAACACAAAACAAATGTTTTTCCATTCATCAAGGTGAAGTGTGTAATTTCGGCAGCACCAGCGGCACTAAACAGAAGTGTAGAAAAAGGTTGGTTGTCAAACACTAACAGACACATTATAGTTCTATTTGGTTTTGTGGTACAGAAATTACACACTTTATTCTTAAGAATTAAAATGATAGTTACACTACAGTTGCGCATATACTTAGATGGTTTGTAGTTCATTTATAAATCTATAAGGACCTGATGATCTCAGTGCCCTTTTATACTCCACTGTGAGCTCCATCAGAACAACATCTTTGTTAAATCAGTAAGGTAAACGCTCTCTTTCCAGGAAAGTGCACGGAAATTGAGCTAGGAATAAACAATAGCCTTGTTTTCAAATATGCAGATTAGAAGCAAAGGCCTGGAATGGTTTTGGATGAGGCAGCATTCTCCCATCTTTCCACTGCACAATCAGAACGAGAGGTTCCTTAGGAGGCTAATTCAGGGCAGTGCCAAGTTTACCATTAAGAGTTATATAGAGACAAATGAGAGAGAGAGAGAGAGAGAGAGAGAGAGAGAGAGAGAGAGAGAGAGAAATTAAGACTTGGGGGATAACATTTGCTGTTCTCCAATAGCGGGACAAAGGCAATTCCAGCATCTCTGCATATTTAGACATTTGGGTGGCTGTGTGAGAATCCGTTTAAAGTACAAACAATGTGAGTGAATTATGATTAATAAATGTGAATTCCCATTCATGAAAGCATGAGACCTAAGTGAGGATGGAAAACCTATTTTTGAGTAATGTTCATCTGCAATATTCAGCTAATCTCAATGGAGAAATTGAGTGATTCAGTGACCGATCGAGAGAACACAAAGGCCTAAAACATGAATCTACCCAGTGAAAACAGCTTTAGGTTTACTCAAACAGAGCACAACGTGAAATTTGCAGGGCCCTGCAAAACACAACCATCTACCAAAGCTAATTTACTTTCTTTAATGCAAAATGTCCATTCATTACGCTGGAAATTACAATCAATATTTATTTTTTTAATATGTAGTTTACATTTTTTTATATATATACCCACTTACAATATACAATATACAATACCATTAGACATTTTAGGATCAGTTTAAAATAATTGTTTTTTCAATTAAATGTTTTAATATTTTTTAAATATCTTACTGACCCTACATTTTTAAATGATAGGAGAACAGTTTTATTGTGCTTTAAGAGTGAAAAATGAAAATTAATTTGTAGAGCTAACTTGGTTTAAATATAGCTTAAATAAACCACATTAATACATTAGCAGACTGGAGTGAGTGGGTCAGTGAGATACGCTATATGAGTGGAAAATAAATAATAGGTAAAAATATATATATATAAAAAAAACTTTTTGTGATCGGGAATGAAAGAATGCAGAATGAAGAATTTTAAAAAAAAAAGGCCCACAACCAAACAAGATGTCACAAAGCCATCCCAAACGACCCCAAAAAAGGACAGAGAGAGGACAGCGTACCCGACGAGGAGTCGGAGGATTTTAGAGCAAAAGACCAACCATCAGGGGTCATAGACGCACAGTGAGGTAAGCGGAGCTCCACTGGCTTCAGGAACTTCAGGCCATGGGGACCACACATCACCAGAGGACTCAGCAGTGTTTCACCTGGAAACAAAACACTTTCCTTTAGCCTTTACTCTACACACAAACATGAACACAGAAACACCCCATCAAGCTATTAATGTAGTACTGATTATCTTGCATTTTGAGTACGGGTTAACTGAAAAAAAAGTGTGTGTGTGTGTGTGTGGAGTCTGTAACAAACTAGAATCAGTACCAAACTCTGTATTACCATGCTTTTTCACAGACCAGAGGAGACAGACAAAAATGTCAGAATCTTCTGACCCTCAAGTTAAAAGATGCGTGACTGACCTTTCTCTTTGTCCAGAGGAGGCAGGATGCTGTTGTCCCGACACACTTTGAAGTAGATTTCTTGCTCCACACCGTCAGGAATGGCTCCCTGAGGGATAATGATGCTCACTCCCGTCTCAATGGAGCTCAGGACCCCACCGTTACTGTTGAAGATGCCCCGTGCCGTCGCCACCACTGTGTGGCTGTCATCATCATCGTCATCCTCCAAAGCACTCGGGCTGGAAAAAGACAGAAAGGCAGATCAACCTTATTTTTAGTCTGATTTTCAATTTCAGATTTTCTTTATTGTAAAAAAAAAAAAAAAAAGAAAAAAAAATCTAGCTATAGCAGAAATGTAATATCATTAGACAAATATCTAGATCTACTGATTTCTGATTATGGACCTTTCTGTTTTGTTTAGTTGGCTACTATACTAAAGGTATTTTATTATTTTTTAAAAAGTAAAAAAAAAAAAAAAAAAAACTACAGTATGGATAAAATGGCTACTTACCAAAAAAAAAAAAAAACATGCAAGCATGACATTTTCAGAGCTAGTTTTTACTATACCTGACAGGTATTGCCTTGGGTACAGCGTTGATGTTGTTCTGCTGGTATCTGGGTTTCTGGTCCATGGTGCGGGTGAAGGTGTCCAGGCCGCTGTCGTGGTCTATCGGCTGGGGCAAACTCTGTGGTTTGGTTGTGGTACTGATGGGAGCTTTCACATGATCTGTCTTATTTTGAGAGTCATTAGGCAGGAGGTTGTGGTTGAACTTGGGGCTGTCAAACTTGCGCTCAAAGGGTCTTGCAGAGGTTGTGTACGGCTTGGGCACAAAACGGTTGTAGCTGGATGTGCTAGTGCTGTTGGTCTTTGGAGGTTCGCCGGTGCCGTTAACAGGAGATTTCTCTGGGAAGCTTTTCTGAGGCAGGTAAGTGCTCTGGACTGTGTCTTCATGATTGGGAGGCTTCACTTTGGGAGATCCGTATGGGTCGAGAGGTGGAGTGACTGTGTGAGAGAGTATATGAGGAAATCTGTGAAGTTTCTTTACAGATAGAAAACAAGCTCCTTAGACACAGAGTTCAGATTTGTTTTAGTCGTTATATTCATCTTTTGATGACAATAGTCATAATATTTCATTTAAAATATATATATATATTTAATGTAACTTATTCCATTATTCAAGTCTTCTTTCTCCTTCAGAAATCACTGTAATATGCTGATTTGTTGCTAAAGAAACAATTCTTATAATTGTATTTGTATTTTATACACTGTTGTATTTATGCTATAGGAAGCAGCATACACAATCATTTTTCTATGAATCCCATACCTGAGGGTTTGGGCAGGGTCGGGGGTGGGACAGCTGGGTTAACTGGAGCAACAGGGTTGATCTTCTCCACTGACTCTGCTCTGTAGCACACAAACAACAAAGTCCAGATTCAAACTAAAAGCCATATATTCTGCCATCATGTTCACTGCCATCTAAATTCATATTACAATTTTAAACAAGGAAAGAAAAAACATGACCCTTTACCTAAATGCAAATACACACATTTGACTAAAACCTGGTAAAACAAAAACATAAAGCAGAGTTGCATTAAGTATGATGAAGTATTTGAACACGTACCTGGGGTAGTATCCTGGTTGGGTCTGGGGTTGGCTTGGCTTGATGGCAGGCGCCAGCTGTGCAGTGGGTTTGCCGTCAAAGCTTCGGCGGTCAAAGTAAGACAGCTGTTTCCTGTAGTACTCCTCATCCTCATCAGGGTCACTGTTATTTGAACGAATGATATCATCTGTTGCTTTAGGCTGGGGCTGCTGTGGCTCTGGAGATCTGACAGAGGAAAAAAGTATGTGTACTTTAAAATGCTTTATGTATAAAATACTGTTGAGGTAATAGCAACCACTAGATGGAGATCTGGGGACTAACTTCATTACTATGGCTAATGGTTACTATGGCTCAGTAAGATTTTTGTTGTGATGTTTTTGCACAAAAAAAGTATGTTATGCTTAGCAAGGCTACATTTACTTGAGAAAAAAATACAGTAAAAACTGTAATATTTAAAAAAAAAAATAACAATTTAAAATCTCTCTTCATATATTTTAAAATGTAATTTATTCCTGTAATAGCAAAACATAATTTTTAGTCACTTTTGATCATATTAATGCATCATTGCTGAATAAATTCAAATTCATAAATTTAAACAAAACAAAAAATCCTTTTAAAAAATGCTTTCTTTTTATAGATACAAGTACACTGTGTGCTAATGATTTATACTTTATGTGCTAGTTCATTACCTAAAGGCCTTCTCTTGGTCCAGGTTACTTAAAGAATTGGCTTTGGGCACGGAGGCAGCACCAGGTTTAGGCACCATGTCCACAGGCTAAAGGAAACAGAAATTTTAACAATTAATTAGCCTGAATAATTCAGCCTGTAGAGTGTATATTTAGTCAGTAGAAATACAGAGTGTTAACTCACCCTAATACCAGAGTCTGCAGACTCTCTTGCTCTGTCCACAGACACGGATCGCTTGTTCTCAAACATTTTAACCCTCGTGAGCACGGACTGGGGCTTCATGGCTGGATCATCCTCTGCCTCAGCTGGAAGAGGAGGAGGAAGTACAGGTTCCACTGGCGGTGAGATGGACTCAGGTTTAGGAGGGGTCACAGAGGCTTCAGAGTTCATGTAGCCCCTCTGTGGAGGTTGATTATAGGAAGGCCTCTGGGATGGGTCATAGTACTGTTGTTTGGGGGGTTCAGGGGAGCGGGAAGAGGCTTGAGTATGAGAGAGTGGCTCCTGGTCATACTGTGGGCGCACAGGGGGCGGTTCATCATGTCGGATCGGTCCGGGGCTGGGTTTGCCATAGCGAGGTCGACTGGAGTCATAGCCTGTGTCATGTCGCATCTGAGGGTGACCGTACATGCGGTTCAGACCATCCTCATAGGGCATATGAGGGTCGTATCCAGACGTTTGGTCATACGGAGCCCACTGCTCATCGTACGGAGGCACACTGCTGTCTATATGTAGATGGGGGTCAAAATTACGAGCCTTTGGTTCCATGTAGCCCCCATCGTAGCGGTAGGGCTGGTGGTCGTAATCTCTGTATGGCTTGTCTTCCTGGTAGAGGGGCTGCTGGGGGTTGTAGTTGGGCTGCATAGGTTTCTGGTTTACCTGCACCGGCTCGTTGTTACGATAGATATCCTTCTTGTACATCTGTTGATAAAGCCAAAGAAAGGATACTTCTAAACGACTTGTACAAAGAATCATATATAATCTCTAAACCACAGCAATGAATTGAATTGAATGAAACGGCAGAAACCAGAAGTGATTAATATTCGGATTAAAAGTTGAAGAATGAAGCACAGAGTCAGCAGAAAGACCTGCAATAGAGGAAGACTCAGAGTGGGCAGTTATTGAACAGGTCAAAATGGAGGCAGCCATCACACAAATAGTTTCAGAGTTTAAGAGAGATTCAATGATTCAAGACACGCCAAGCTGCAAAATCACTGGGGTGAAATCAGACAGAAAAATCCCACTGAAAAAAGAAATGTACAAAAACTATTTGCTTTAAACAATAAAAAGTATTTTGAGACGTAGCCTTTCAGGAACAGTAATAGTCTAGTCTGTTAAAACACAGAATCACAAATCTAAGCCAACACTGAAGCCAGCATTAATTATTATTTATTTTTATGTCAATGATAATGAGGAAATAAACATTTTACCACAATTTAACTAAAATAAAGAATGATTTATAATAAAATGTGACCAAAAAGTTGTGGAAATGAATTTCCAAAATATGTAATTCTTATATATATATATATATATATATATATATATATATATATATATATATATATATATATATATTTCTTTTTTTTTGTCAATTTAATGTTTTTTCAATTAAAACTAGATTGCCATATTAATTCAAGCAAAACTGACAAACTAATAAAATATGAAAATATTAATTTAAAGAATGCTTTCATCAGAAAAAGTATGAATAAAATCTGTAAAAATGAAAACAGGTTAAGCTGTACTCGTATGTTGTAAACAACAAGGCTACCTTTCAAAGTTGGAACAGGAGGGGGAAAAGATTCAAAGTTGTAAATACAAGTCAAAATAATTTTAAAATCATTTCACCACATTCATTGCACCACTAATATTCACTAGCTCTACTTCAACAAGCAAAAACAGAAAATTAAACTCATGCAAAAGTAGGCAAGCAACAGTGGGGACCTGGGCTTGCCTGAAGCTAAATGAACTATGATCTGATGCAGCAGGCCTCTGTCGTACCCACTGTTGTTTATGAACACACACGCACACATTCACAGACGGAGAACGGATGCTCTCTTAGGTACACAGCGCACATGCAAGAGCTAAAGGGAAGCACTGCAGCACACAGGCAGGCCAGACGGCGATGAGAGAGGGCACCAGGCTCGGGCGTTAAGTGGGCCGGTTTCAGTCCAGAGCAGGGTGGCTAGCGAGGTACCTTGGACTCTGACCCGGGTTGTCTGGATTGGCTGGGGTCGGGAGACAGGGGTTGGACTAGCTCAGGGGCAGGTGGGAAGAGAGAGCCAGCCTCTGGGCTGAAATCCCCCTGAGTGAGGGTGACCGGGAGATCCTTGGCACTCAGGGCCCCTACATTTACATGAACAGCAGGGGGCGCTGTCTCTGCCAGCGGCTCAGGCTGCCTGGGAAGAGCAGCCTCTGCTTTCTGTGAAGGTGTTCAAAAATGTTTAATACATGTGGCCAAACCTACCCACTGCACTTCAGCTGAGCTTCATGATTCTCCTCTGTCTCACCTGACACCAATACTTTTCTATTTAGGGAATGTTCCAGGCTCACGAGGTTAAGCTCTATTGACAGATTTGGAAAATAATGGCAAATGAAAACAAACATGCACAGTAGTGCAATGTCAGAAAATTCTGGAGGTTTTATTCTGTATTACGATGTACACCCGAGTGAAACTGAATATCAATAAGAAAAAATGTAGTCCGAAACATGAGAGAAGTCTGAAGTTTCAATAGAAGATAAAATTATCACATTTAAATTTAAAGGTCAAAAAAGAAGCACAATAAGATCAATAACAAGCATTTAGAAAACAATTTACATTTAATTGAATTGCCCTTTCATTAGTAACAATAAACAAATACCTAAAATAATAAAAATATATAATTTAATCTAATAAAGTTCAATAAAATACACTAGTTATTAATATAGTTTTGCATTTAATTAGCTTTTATATTTTTGTTATTATACACATTATTGGCTGCTATTAAATATTTATTTGTGCATGCACATTTCTCCCATTTTTACATTTAGATGTTGCTTATCTAAAAACAGCCTATCTTAAATATTTACTACCTCTGTTAAACGTAATCTTTAGCAAATCTTTCTTTTTTTTGGAATGCATATTAATGATACCAAAATTACCTTGTAGCATTTACAACAATTGTTTTTAGATTTGAATGTTTTAAATTTAGACAAACTGAATGAATTATAATGTCCATCCAATGTTCCTAATGTTCCCATTTAATATTTACTTATAACAACAATTTATCTTGATACTACAGTGCATCTCTGGTGGCTATACTTTTCAAACATTTTAAGCCTTCCCAATTTTCTAAGCGTTTTAACTGCAATATTATACCGTAAAAGCTGTTCACTGAGCTTAACTTGTATTGAACTAGGAACATCCCACTAACACGCAGAATAGGTTGACTCTGGGAACCATGTCATATAATAATTAGCAGCTGGACAAGGTTCTGTTTTCACGTTAAGTCTGATGTCAGTTTAATTCTACATTACAGTACAACGTTTTGGCTCTCTTGTAATACAAGAACTAAGACACTTTGGATATCATAGCGGCCACTGGACCCATATAGATAAATACATTCACAGTAATATATTTAACACTGAAAATCCATCATGCACATAATACTTTCTGGTAATGACAGTAAGGGGACAGCTAGACCACAAGGATGGGGCAATCATTTCACATATTTAAAGATACAATGTCCTCACTTCCATCTCCACTGTGATCATACTAAGATAAGAATCACGGCATCTATGTGAAGTACAACAGCCAAGCCACATTTACCACATTCACACACACACACAGACTTCCACACAACTACACGCACACAAATACATATAATAAATACATGGCAACAATTATTACTTGGTCATTGTCACTTCTCTAGTACTGCAATGATATGGTTTTTAAGCACTCCTCCTTCCACAGCGCCGCTAGAACACTTTTCTCACGCACACCACGGCCTCCAGACAACAGGGAAGGCGAACGGCTCGCAGAAACGCTACCTGCTGAGGGGCAGGGGCCTTGAACCCTGCCGGGTCGATGCGGTTCAGCGGTTCGGGCTGGTACCCTCCGTATCCAGGGGGTTCCTGGATGACGGGTGGGTCCTCCCGGACGGGCTCTGAGGAGCGAGTGATGGCGGGTTCAATGGGCGGTCCAACCTCATCGTTCAGGGTCTCGTCTAGTTCCTGGTCTGTGTAGGCTCCGCCCTCTGTGTCAGTGTCCTCGTAGTCTGAGGTGTGACGGCTGTCCGTGCTGTACATACTGTACTCGCTACCAGGGGCAGACACATAGGACAGACGGTCATCGTGAAGATCCAGATCATCGTCAGGTGCGCCGTCCGCCTGCAGAGATCGAGAGCGCAAGATCCAATGAGAGAGAGAGAGAGAGAGAGAGGGGGGAAGAGGAGAGAACATGGAGAGAGAGATGAGAGGGTGAACAATTAGTGGATATTGGATAATCTCACAAAATTACATTTTGCATGAAAAATAAAGCCTACTTTTGAGATTTTTCAACATTATATTCAGGATAACCCAATTTTACTTCAAATATTTCTACCATCAATTATTAGTGTTTTACTTTCTCCATTTATATTTTTTCAGGTATGATTCTTTCATGATACTAGTGTAATTTCTTACAATATTGGTAAAACAATAATGCTTTAAAATTAAAGATATTAAAATCAGCATATATATAAAGAAGTTCTCCAAATTCTTTTTATTTATCTATAAGTACAATTTAAATGACAGCCTTTTTCTACATAGCCATAATTAGATTATGAGACAGTGTTATTTATATACTATCATAATACTTACATTTTAGTCAGCTTTTATATTTTCAGTTTACAATTTAATTTTAAAGTTTTTACAATTCTATTTATTTTTTCAATTTTTGCCTCAATCATTTTAGTATTCCTTTTTTTATTTACTTTATCAAATATTTTTATTTTAAAATAAAGCATTAAAGCATTATTTCAATTAAGGAATTATTATAAAAGCATAATTTCAATTAACGGATCTTTTTTAGTTAACGTATCTCTTTTATTTTTTGTTTTACACTACTAAGAATGCGAGAATTTTTTTTTCATTAAGCCATTAAGAATTGAGGGGGAGTGCTTCATTGGTGTGAAAATCATTTCGCAAAAACAAAAGCAACATTTTTAGAGTGAAATATATCCGGTTCTGGTAAATATTTCATGAGTTTAACCTCATTATGGTGAAGCATCACAAAAACTAAACTCAGTCCACTGGGAGGAAGAGAGGAAAACAGATGTTGATCAAATGAACCATGCAGATGCATGGGTAACAAATTATGCTCTGTAAATATAAACATGGAACCAGACAACCCCGAATGAACCCTTTCCCTGAAACCTCAGGCATCCGCTGTGGAAAAGTTTGATGAAACTCACCTTGCCCTCTGAGACCCACACCAGCTGGTTCTGTTGCTGCTGAATAGTCTCCTTCAACGCTCCATACCAGCCATCGTTCATGTTGTTCATGTTAATGGTGGCTAGAGGACAGTCACAGGAAGGAAGACATTGGATCACTCAAGAGAATCCAGCGGAGTGAGGTTTTTGTAAAAACAATTTCACGCTAAAAAAGGTACACAAAGTTACAACCTCACTGCACCTCAGTGTCCGCTGCACACAGCATGTAACATCATTCAAGTGCTCATTAATTCATCGAAAGGTGGATGACTGTTGGATTCTTTCACTTTACAACTGAGTGAACTTTGTGCCCTGTTACATTTACATTTATGAGAGGCCTTTATTCAAAGTGATTAACAAATGAGGAATGCTATAACACAACTGCCATTATAGAGCTCAGCCAGATACAGTGTGATTGTCTTAATACATCCATAAAAGTTACGACTAAAACTTGAGACAGCAGCCAGGCTGCTTAATGTGACCTATCATAAAATGTAATGTGATGTACAGTTTTATGAATAATTATTTCAAGTTATTACTGTGAACTAATTTTTTTTTAATACACATTAAAGCGGTCAGTGTGTGTGTGTGTGTGTGTGTGTATATGAGAGAGAGAGAGAGAGAGAGAGAGAGAGAGAGAGAGAGACGTGGAATAGCAGGTGTTTGATTCATTTGAGCAAAATGGTTCATTTGGAACTCTGGATTCATTTAACAGACACAAGACACTTCAATCAAGAGTTCCCAAAGTGACTTTTTTTTTATTATAATAAAATAACTACCGGTAGTTTAGGTATTTTAACTAGTTTAACTATTTATCACTGTTGATTAAGATACAAAACAAATTTTTTTTATGAAACAGATTATACAGTTTGTGTGAGTATATGTTCTATATTTATATAAGTCACTCACAGTCTATTAATCTCACAAACAATTTACAAAGTTCTTTTGTTTAGCAGAATGTGTATCAAAAGAGTGAATCATTCATGAACTGGACATCACTACTGTGTTTACATGTAGAGAAATGTTCCAAGATGTGGTCAATGTTGCGGTGTTTTTATAAACTGCCTCACTGTCTTGGTCTGTAGGTACTATTATATTTATACCATCAAGCTTTGGGAACAAGGGGCTGCTTTTGCATGTGAACCAATCCTCACTGTCTCTCAAGTCTTTTCCATATATATATATATATATATATATATATATATATATATATATATATATTTTTTTTTTTTTTCACAATAAAGAAAACACAACCTTAAAACATCTGTGTTTACCTGTGAATAGGTGGTGGTTGTGCTTTCTCAGTTTAAGTGCCCGCTCATGGAGTTTCCTGGCACTCTTCCTGGACTCAGGACACAGTCTGGTTCTCATGTTCTTTACACCCTGCTTACTGTCAGGATTCAGGAACACCACGATGGGATACCACTGAGCATAGTTCAGCCGATCCACTGCATTAGGAGTAATGTCCAACACTGCATGTTTGTCCTGCAGAACACATACAAAGACACCTCTTCTTGATTTCATGGACTCTCAAGTGTCCAGCTATATAACAGACTGTACCACAATCCACCAGCAGGAGGCAGTAGTGTAACTCAGAGAGAGTGAGTTCATGCATTGCATTGTGTGCCTTTGTATGTGTGAGTGAGATCTCACCCGGTCGATTATCTGTTTGATAGTGTGAAGACGTATGATCCCCGAGCTGCGCTGGTCAGTGCCGGCATCTCTGGGTTCACTCTCTACACAAGAGAAAACATAATCCATAGTAATGCCCTCATATACTTCCTAGGCTCCCCCTCATGCAGTACCTCAGCATCTTCACCCCTCAAAGCATACAGTGAGGAGGCAATTCAACATGGATGTGCACATGCGCCCGCATACACAATATATGAACACCTGCAGACTGTTCACATGTTCCATACGTGTAACATCAATGTGGTCCGATGCATATTCATTTATTACAGATATCGAAATGTGAATATTCATTATATCAAGTGGAGGAGCATCTGTACACCACAGTGACTAAGACGAGGCCTGGAATATCTATAGAATATTTAACATCAAAGAGTGCAACCTAGTGTGCTTTGACCTTTAGGAGCCATTGATGGCCCCTGACATCAATACATCATTGGGATAATTCACCCAAAAATTTATATTCTATCATCATTTATTTTTCTTTATAATGTTCCAATCAAAAGGAAAATCTCTCTCTTTCTCTCTAAAATCTTTTTAAAGTCAAAGGGGTAAATGATGATGATAGAATTTTCATTTTTGGGTGAACTATTCCAGTAAGACAGCAAGCCTGCATCTGTGTCCTTAACTATATCGTGGTTCTAAAATAGCAGCAACTACAGGAAGTCTTTTCAGCAAAAAAGAAACACAAAAAAAGCCCAAAGAATCACAAAATAAGACAGGAAGCAGGTGCTTGGGATGGGGGAAATCAATGAGCAATGTGCCTTCATCTCCTCTCAAGCATGACTGAAGGGTTGGGGGGTTGGAGCTGTCGATAGCATGAACACATCTCGGATTTTTTTCATCGTTAACATTCCAAGCGGTGTCGATTTGGTGCGACTAAAATAAGGGATGCCATAATAATGCACAGCCTGTAGTAACTATGGTTACTGATGGAGTGAGCTGATGTGACTACTGTATGCAACGTACTTTCCCTTCCATCTGGGTGCTGTGTCTCTGAAAAGCAAATACAGTCATACAGGAACAAGGTTATGTAAATAAAGCCAGTGGCCACTCATGTAATCAGTTTACAAGCTGAATTTGAAATGCACTACTGAAGCTGGAGAGCAGGACTGCTCAAGTGTGACTGTTCAAGTATATGCTGCACAGGTAGGTGGATTAGAAAACTGAAGCGCTGAGTCTTATCGAGGCATGTGTGTTAACAAATGGACACTCACTTGCAAGCTCAAACAGGTCAGGCACCTCTCTCCCCAGTTTATCTCGTGCAACATCTGCGATCGGCCCGAAGATCACAACAGGTCTCAGAAACCCAGCTATAATGGGAAAAAGACAGCTTTGTTATAGTTTAAACAAAACAGAAATATAGCTATTATCAGATTACTAAATGACCGATATTTTCAGTTCTAGGTTACAGTTTATTTGAAGGTGTCCTTGTTCCAGTGTAATCATACATTTAACTTGATTAATATTAATTAATGAGTGATACATGTACTCACTTGCATGTTATTATGCATATTGAATTGTTATTATAATAGCAAGTACACCTTAAAATGAAGTGTTATCAAGTTCTATGGTATGTTTAAAAATTCAAAATTAAATTAATTCTAATTAATTTTTTGAAATTTGTGTTATTAAATTATTTGTGTTTTAAATGACCATTAGACCATTAATTTAAGTGACCATTAGATTTAAAAGGGGGGGGGGGGGGGTTAGCATATATAATTAAATGTACAATATCTGTCAATATGCATCCAATATTGATACTGATAAATGATAAAAAAAAAAAAAAGCTATAATAAATACAATTCTGTAATATCACCTAATAACTGTCATATTGTGAATCATTCTCTGAGATAGAAATATACCTTCTCTAAGCACCACCCTCTCGTAGGCAGGGAACTTGGTCTGAACAGGCTGAGCTGACAGATCTTCTCTGCTCTTCCGCAGGTTCCTCTTTGAACTGCGCAGACCTCTGAACCTCCAGAAGTCAGCTCGGTCGCCGCCTGTAGTTTTGGGGAGTGTATACTGTACACTTGATAACTGTTCCGCCCTGACGAGAAGATGGCAGAACAAGCTTTAGTTAAAAATAGATTTAATTTTGATTCTCTCTAGGATTATAGACCTGTATAAAGACAGCCATGCAATACAGATCACTGAAAAGAAAAAGAAAAAAAGAACTTTTATAGTATCTATATACAGTATGATCTACTAATCCATATACTATGAATATAATGTCTACAGCAGGTGTTTGTGTACTGCTGGTGCATGATTGAGTGATAACCTGTTCTTGTTGGGAATGATTCCTCTTTCCACCTCCTGGTGGTTCTTCCCAATGCGGATGGCCAGCCAGGAGCCCAGTTTGCCGTTGTACAGGGTGTCTACCACTCTGAACACCTCTCCCTTATTAAAGCTCAGCCCGTATGGAGACTCTTTCTCATACTCAAAGTGTGTTCTGATGTAGAAGGAGTCACCCACATCAGACTCCACTATCCGCCGGTACACTAGAGGATATGGCATTAATTAGATGGTCAGCAGGAAGTGATAGGGAATACCTTTATAATAACATTTGTCATAGAATTTTACTTAACTAAACAACAGAGCAAGTTATATAAAAAAGGGATAACACATTCAGGTGGAGATTAACACATTATCCCACTTATTATAGTACTTACCAAATAAATAAATAAATGGCTATCTTTGAGTCAAAAAGAACCATGTAAAAAGTGAACATAGGCAAACACGACCGATACGTGAAAAGCTTATGGATCTGCTCACCATCTTTCTTTCTCTGAGCCAGGATGGTGACCTCTTCACCTCTGGGCAGATCGAGCAGGAACAGCACTGCTTCCTCACGAATGATGTTTGCAAAGTCAACATTGTTAACCTATGAACAGGAGGGAGTGCAAGAAGAAAACAGGCTTTAGATCTCTGCGGTGCAATACTCTTAACAATAAACTGTTTATTGACAGTGGAAAAAGAAATAAAGAGAAGGAGAGAGAGAGAAAATCCACATTTTCGGTTTCTACTTCATCTTAAAGTCATAATCCAGAGTAGAGATGAACATGCAGTCACCTCTGACAAAATGGAAAGGGAAAAACAATGAGCTGGGAGTCTCGCTGTGGGGCATTGCCTGGAATCTAAGGAGTGTGTGTTTGTGCAGCAGGGACGGGAATTTTCATCCACGCGTGTGTACAGTATGCACACTGCTCTGGGACTTGTGTGGGAGAGAAACAAATCCATGTTTCATTAAAATGTGCTCAGTGGTAAACAACTCTAAATGAGCCTGACTTAGAGTATCTGTATTACACATAGCAACTGATAATAGCTTAAGACCACTGGAGGCTTGACTTAAACAATGAACGCCATTGTGTGGCCGAAGGCTAAACAAAGGAAAGCTGGAAACAGAGGAGAGACAGGCACTGAGTCAGAGCAGGAGTGTGTCATGATTATTTTTGCCCACAGCCACAGGGGTCACACAGTGTCTTCATATTTTTCTGAGAAAAAGTGAGATGTTACACAGTGTTACAGCATGGAGATTAGTAAACAGCAGATGTTCGGTAGAAAAAAATAATAATAATAATAAAATAAAAAAAAGATTTCTTTGATATGATTAAGCATGCTACTGTACGTGCTGCACAAGTCATGATTTAAAGGCAACAAATAAAACTAAAATAATAACTGTTTGGCTCCAAATTGTTTGACATTTGATTATATATTAGAAAATTAAATTAAATTAAAAAATATTATTTTAAATTATTTATAAATTATAAATGTTAGCTAAATTAATTTACTTTTATGACATTGTCATTTTTAACAAAATTATACAGATGTCATCTTTAATTAGGCAAACACTAAGAGGACATGATATTGATCCTTAAAGGGGCAGTTCACCCAAAAATTAAAATTCTGTTATTAATTACTCTCATGTTTGTTCGAAAACCGTAAAACCTTGGCTTATCATAATAATACAAATTAAGATAGTTTTGATGAAATTCGAAAGCTTTCTAACCCTCCATAGACAGCAACACAACTGAAACTTTCAAGGCCCAGAAAGGTAGTAAGGACATCATTAAAATAGTCCATGTGACATCAGTCATTCAACCTTAATGTTATGAAGCTACAGGAATATTTTTTTGAGTGCAAAGAAAACAAAAATTACTATTTAACAATTTCCTCTCTTCCATGTCAGTCGACGTCTTGTCACGAGAGTACCTAGATGCATGTGTGAGACGCTATTGACGCAGGAACATGTGTTCTGATGTAACCTGGATGTGCTACACCTTTTTGTTGTGGTACTTTCGTGAGTGCACATCGAAGACTGACACGGAACAGAAGAAATAGTTGAATAAAGTCATTATCTTGGTTTTCTTTGTTCACAAAAAGTATTCTTGTAGCTTCATAAAATTAAGGTTGAACCACTGATGCCACGTGGACTATTTTATCGATGTCCTAACTACCTTTCTGGGCCTTGAACATGTCAGCTGCATTGCTGTTTATGGAGGCTCAGAAAGCTCAGAAAAAGCAAAAATATCTGTCTTACAGGTCTAATAAATTTGTGCTAGATCCATATTAAAAGACCTCACTTTTAAAGCCTTTAAAGATGTTACTTGTATATTGAATATAAAAGACAGTCCTCACCCTGAGTATCTGGTCTCCCTCCTCCAGGCCTTCCTTGGCAGCAGGACTGTCTTCCAGCACACCAGCAACAAAGATCCCCACATCATTTCCTCCTGCCAGCCTCAATCCTACACTTTCGCCTTTCTTAAACTTCACCAGTTTCATACTAGGCCTGGTAACAGAGAACAAAACTGGCTTAGTTTTTAAATATCTGTACACATGCATCTATACAATAATACAGAATGTTTACTTTGCTAGTAAATTCAATTCACTAGAAAAAGGCACTCGGGAGCACGATGCGAGTACAGAATAAACCACAACACTGACCGGAGGATGCTGTCATCATGAGTGACACTGGGCACAGGGGCGTCAGAGGGGCTGACTGGCAGATCAACATCAGGTTGCCCAGGTTGTGCATACACTGGTTTTGGCTCTAAACACACATTTCAGTTAGTCTCGGACCATGATGTAATAAACATATTTCTTTTAAGAACATGCTCTAAACAGGTGATAACTCAGCCCAAAAAGAACATGCAGAACCAAACCGAAGCTAGGTCAGATTAAGGCATTCCAGAACAGAACGGAGTAAACAGCAGCAAGGTACAGAGAGAAAACTAGAGGAGAGGTAAGATTTTGATCAGTGGAAATGTGGGAATAGATAAACAAACAAATATTATGTAAATCACATTATTTTGCCTCGCTGTAAAATATAGCTGAACTGTCACATTAAAGAGAGCTGTGAATTAGCTTACTACTCTGTCAAAGCAATAACATTTGACTTTCGTGTTTGTAACAAAATCCACAAAGTAAGTGGAAATTGATGGACATAACAAAAGTTTGTGGAGTTTGTAGTATTATATCAAAGAGACAAAATTTGTGTCTATTAATGTTGCTATTATTTTATTAGAAGTAGTGATGTTTATTTCGGTTATTTCTCCTAACCGACAACCAATGCTCGTTAAACAATTATTAACAATTAACTGACAATATTATTTTAAATTTGAACTGAATTACATTAAAAAGCCATAGGATAAGTGTCACAAAATTCCAACCCATCATCAAAATAAAACAATTGAAAGTGGGGTAAAAACACATTGTGAAATAAATGCTTTCTCTAGTTCATGTTGGACACCGTTATCGGTACCCAATTATTGCAACGTCCTTCTCCCAGGGTAACAGCTCTGAGTTTTCTCCAATAATCCCTGAAGCATTTGGATTCACAGCTCCATGTTGGTGCTTTTTCTCTTCAGTTCACCCCACTCATAGGGTTCAAGTCAGAGGACTGGGACAGACATGGCAGAAGCTTCATTTTGTGCTCAGTCACCCCTTTTTGTGTTGATATTGATGTATGTTTTGCATTATTGTCCTTATGGAAAATCAAACTATGGCCCATTCTATGACTTTTTAAAACCATTTAACATTGTATTAATCATTCAAAATTTTGTTAGTTGATTAGTCATAGTTGATTAAAAGTAATCTAAAAATGATTAGAAACATGAGAACCTGACATAAATTGTTAACTTAAGCAAACATATTGTAGCATTGGTTGTTTAATTAATGTGCTAGATAAATTATGTTTCATGTGCCAATTTAGAAGACATCACATGGACATGAAACAAAAAAATCACAAATAAAACAACAAGGTGACATTGCCACATCATATAAAAAGTTGACACACACCACTGGACTGGAAAGACAAAGGAGAGCAGAAGTAAAGACAGAAGGACTGTTGAAAGTCTAGAGGTGAAAGTCCCAACCTGGCAGTGGAGGGATCTGTTTGTCCCCGGGCTGTTCTGTGGACGGAACCAGAAGGGCATCTTCCGTCATCTTAACTGGAGTGGTTACCGCTGCTGGTTTGGAGATGCGCTCTTCCTCGCGACTCCTGTGGCTACAAAAACACAAAGCTCACAATTATGTTTTGTCTCTGCTTATAAGTAGTTGACAAATAACACAGACATTTACTTTATTTTCAAAATCATGATTTTAGCCTACAATGTATACGGCGAAGAATATTTTCATGTGTGTATTAAATAACCACTCATTTGTAATCACCTTGCTACATGCATAAACCGCTAAAAGACAGGCTAGATACTTTACTAAAAAACACTATCAAACACATAAATATTATGAAATAATGAGAGGTGGCAGATGCAGACACCATGATGCAAGCAAAAATTCCTGTTGGGCAAGTTACTGAAGACCTCAAAAACATTGGTGGCATTTCACAAAGTGTAGTTAAGATTTTGATCAGCATGTTCTGTATACAAGTTTCTGAAAACAAAGCAGATATTGTATTTGTTCCATTTGAATATGAGAGCATCCTGAAGGAAGAGTGTGTAAAAAAACAAATGCTAAATGGAAACAAAACAGAAGGCTCATGAACACAATACTTGAAAACAGCAGAGATAAAGATTGCTCATTAGACTGCACCAGATGCCAGTGCTTTAGGTCAGATGGTTGAATTTTTCTCTTGCTAAAAATTAGGACAGATACTGGAGCTTCTTTTAAAACTGTAAACATGAACAACACACAGATATTTAAAATGCTTTGAGGCATCACAACTTCTTTCTGTTGCTCATTCTAATTTCTGGATGTGTACAGACACAGAACGCTGAAGAAGTGTATGCGTTTAGGATCAGGACTGCACTCTAGAATTATGGGTAGATTTTAGAGTCACATGGCTGCTACAGTATGACTCGGAGAGGAAACAGACCACACCTGAAATATTCATTTTCTCTTCAATGAAAAATTAGCAATGTTATGCTAGCCGAATCAGTAAAAACAAACAATTTCTGCAGAGAAATTTAATTTGTCATCACAAAAAAAAGAGACCTTGTCCTTGTTAACTAGCAGTGTACTTTATCTTAAATCTCTTATGCCCTGGACATGCGCAAAAACACACTGCCACACACACACACACACACATAAAGGCCTACATAAATCTCAGGCTCTCCTTTGCTCTGTTGGTTTTCTCTTTACTAACACATCCATCACACACGGGCTAAATCCTCCACTCACATTCTCCAGTGTTTGTTTCTCATGTGACCTGTTACAATCTCACTGAAGTGTTTCTATGTGCATTTGTGCATTAAACCTCTATAAAAATCACCCCTTTTTATTGTATATATTTTATATATGTGTATTGAAAAAAGATTCCCCCCAAATGAACACTATTCTTATGACTATTTTCTTGTGATTACACCGCAAGAAAACTGGTATTTCTATTACAAGTAGGAAAATATTCTGTTTTACGTATGAATTACAGCAGTTAAAGTTATTTTGTAAATATGCGATATTGAAAAGGCTATAAACCTAAAAAACCTATTACATCACTACGTTTGAGTTAGCAAGAAATAAAGACCACTCACTGCACACACAGTGGTTATTACGCCACACACAGCTGGATCCACCTTCAAGAATATCTCAAGTAAAAACAAAAAATTTTTAATCTTTCATTTAAAATTATTCATTAACACATTATTTTAAAATGTAAAATATACACAAAATACTAATACACAAATTAATCCATCATTTAATTAAAATGGTCTTATTTTTAGTTTTTCTTTCCATTTTTTTTCCTTGATTTTAATTGATTTAATCCATTTAACCGATTCATGTAGGTTAATCTTTCTTTCCCCCAAGTAGTTTTAAATCATTGAATTCAAGCTGATTATGTTTTATTTTCTTTATTACGCTTATGTAGAGCACTCTGAATTACCATTGTGTATGGAATGTAAACCTATATAAATAAACTTGCCTACCCTAACTTAATACAGAAACAACACTGAATCAACACACTTAAGTACTCTTGAGAAACTTTACGAAGAGGAGATAGATTAAAAAGCTGACAGCTCAGACAGTGGAGAGAGAGTGCATCTATGTGGCTTGTACAGTGAGGAAAAACCCATCTGGTGATGCAAATTTCAGAGGGAATTGTGTTGTCCCTTGTGTGCCAAGGTTAATGAACACACAAGCAGGAAAATGAATTCAGGCCCATTTCTGCATAACAGCCTTGACACCCACTGTCAGTTTCCACAAACACACACACACACACATATATATATACAGAGCTAGTTGCCTTTGCGCCACCAGCTCAACGTGACAGAATGCATGCTAATTTCACTACAAGCACATTGTAATGCACCACATCAAATGCATTAAAAAGTGCATTAAAAAGTGCATATAGAACACAGGACCCACACATTATAAGGACTATGACAAAATTGCACAAAAAACACGATCACAAACAACAAATCAACCTAATATCCATGCACTCAGACTCGATCTACAAAAACTATCCACTGTGTACAGAGCACAGCACTTACAGCGGGAGCATTCTGGTGAGAAAAGAGCCCCTCGGCCTGTGTGGAGACAGAGCAGTTATTCAGCAGCGAGTGAGTGATGCATGGCTCTGAGATATTAACCTGGCTCACTGACAAACAGGTTCATCATCCCCCAAAATGCCTCCAAATCCAGCAATCCAAGTCCAGTAAAATACTTTTTCGACCATCCATTTTTGTGGTGCTGAAGGAGGACCCTAGAGCATTCCCATGTTGCCCAGTCCTGTTAATCATCCAGATAGCGAAGAGACCAGCCAGTTTATATTTATACAATGTGGCTTGATTAAATCTGTTCACATTAATAACTGTTTAGTAATAATTGAATGCCAAGGCTGCATTTCATTTTTATCAATAATGCATTAAAAAAAGCAATCTTGTGAAATATATCAACAATTCATAATAACTTCTATTTTAATATACTGTATATTATAAATTGTTTTGTTTGTGTGATGAATTAGATGAATTAGCAGCCATTATTCCAGTCTTTAGTGTCATGTAATCCAGTTAGAAATCATTCTAATACGCCGATTTCATGCTCAAGAAACATTAACATCAACATCAAGAAACATTATCAGTTGAAAGCATTTTTCAGGATTTTCTGCTGAATAGAAGGCTCAGAAGAACAGCATTTATCTGAACTCTTTTGTAACATTATGAATGTCTTTACTTTCCATTTTTGATCAATTAAATGCATCCATGCAAAAAAGAAAAAACTATAAAACAACATACATTAGTTTAAATATGTGCAAGTCTTAAGGCTTCATACTTATCTTTGAGAGTTTCCCTCGCCATTATCAAGTCTTACTTCAGTGGGGGTCTTGCTAGGCACTATATATATATTTTTTTTTATCTGCTTTGGAACAATAAGAAAATGAAATAACTAGATAATGAAAATGAAAACTGAATTGACTTTAGCATCTTTATATTCATTATCATTCGGTGGAGATCAATGATTCTACTAATATTACAGGCACTGTCCACATGTGCAAAGCAGACTATGTACACACTCAAACACACACACTAGAAAGAGCTGTGGCAGTTTTCTGAGACTTGAAAGGCACCAGTGTCTTGTCGAGGTGAGAGAGCCGATAATGAGGTGTAATCTGAGTTCAGATATTAAGTGAGCCACTGCTGTAGACAGACAGGTGGAGGATGTGTGGGGACGCGGGGTGTGAAATTTCATTAAAACACTGCCTGCAGCAGTGTGGGGATGTGGGATGTAGACAGCAGCTGCTTTAATGCCAAGAAAAATGGCATATCCCCTGGGAAAGGACTGGCACCTTGTGGCATTGTCATCTTATTCATCCTTGTCTCTTTACATACTCACAGACTTCTGGAAACACCATCTCGTGATCTTTCGGTCTTACTTCCATCTGTTTTACATACTCTACTTATCTCTCCTGATTTCCTTTGGCCCCCATCCACCACTAATAAAATGTACCATGGGAACCACAGTTTCCCCCATAATGCCATAACATAATATCATTAGTACTGTTATTGACATAGTGTAGTATATAATATAATTAATCTAATTTATTTCTGAGAATCTTTCATCCAGTTTTATTTAGGGCTGTCTATTACATTAAATCACAACTTTTAACTGAACAATTAAATCACATATCAAAATAAAGATAAAGATGTTACTGAGACTCAAATCATAAAACAAAACAAAATTTGTACACAATACAATCAATTGATATGTTTGTTTTTGTGATTTTTTTTTTTTTTTTTTTCGGTACAACTAGTACATATTTTGGTAAAAACTGTGGTTACCAGAGTAATTTTTGGTAAAGGACTAGTGTTTATGTATTGTGTATACATTATATTAGTGATGCACCAAGCCAGTTTACCCTACTTTCAACAAATAAACTTGCCATGTCACGTTCTCAGGTGATAAATTAAACTAGTCATAGTTAAGTTCTTTGGCAACAAGTCGCCTCTTGATATATATATATATATTTTTTAATTAATCTGAAATATTAGCATATTTGCACATACTGAACACACTACATGGTATATGAGACAAGCTTCATATATCCAAACCTTTGAGGTTTTGACTAGTGTGTAACATCATACAACAGATATCCAAACACTGATTCTTGTACTTCATTGTCTCTTATAGAAACATACACACAAAGAACACTGAAATAAATCATCAGACCACTTGCTGTCAACACTTTTCACGTCTACAGTGCTAGAGCACGTCTACTACGTTAGTTAAGACAGCTACATGAGCTCAGCTCTACTGTAGTGTCAAACTGAGTTACGGTCAGCCAGCTCACTGCACTATGACCAACACTTACACTCTCCTGTGACTGCAAGCAAAAGAAAACGAAAAAAAAAAAAACTCAATTTCACACAAACACAAATCAGTGACAGTAAGTATAATATTTCTTAAAGCTGTAAGTTTGCAAATCTGTTTCACTGATTATTCTGATTCATACGATGAATAATAATATTTCAAGCAGGCTCAGCAGTAAGGGGGAAGGAAACCTTAAAATATCTCTTAGCACCAGTAATCAATCAGAGCACTCTTGTGTCATTAGGCAGATCGATGCAGCTTTACTGCTCTAGCTGACATCTGAACCTGCTAGTAGCTGAGATGTGACCTGCATGCACCTCTATATCCACAGCGTGACGTTAACCACGGCAGTGAATTAAGGGGCACTAATGGAAAAATGAAGGGATATTTGAAACTTGAGGAGGTTTGTTTGGTTAATGAAAGCATTTCTGGCATCTCTTACCTGCCGTTGCTCATCTGCTGTGGAGAGTGGCTGGAGATGTCGGAGGGCTCTGAGCGTTTGTCAGGGGAACGGGATCGACTGCGACGGGTGCGCTCATGGGAATGATCTGATGCCAGTGAATGAATTTCTGAAATATCTGTTGAAACAAATCATGATCTCCAAGTCTGAATTTAGTCCAAGTTGAATGACTTTTAGAAAAAGACAAAAATTCTACAAGGAAACTGAAAATTAAAAAGGACAAGAAAGCCATGAAATGAACATGATGAAAAAAAAAAAAAGTCTGACCTTAAGTCTAATCTTAGATTCTTTTCAGATGTACATTTTTAACTAGGATCATCTCACCATCTCTGTCTGAATTAGCTGAGGGAATGCTATCGTCCATATCTGGAATGTTTAGGAGTGTCCCCCTCTCGTCTCTCTGCACCACCATTTTCAGCTTGCCTTTCGATCGCTCTATAAGCTTCTTTGCGTCTATCAAAGACAGGTTCTCAGTCACTGTGCCATTGATCTGCATGAAGAGGAGAGGGAGAGCAGAAAGAACACCATTTTGTGGATGCGCTATGGATACACAAGTCTGCCATTTTGAATAATACAGCTTAAAAGTGACAAAGGTCTGATCAGATAATATAAGTATGTTGATAAATTAAGCATTTTTAAATTATAAACTCTCCTAGCTCTATGTTAAGCCCTGCACACAGCAACATGGAAATAAACCAACAATATACACTACTGTTCAAAAGTTGTTAATGTCAGCATGACTTATCATTTTTTGGAAAGAAGTGACTCCTCACCAAGGCTAGATTTATTTTGATAAAAAAATACAGAAAACATTAATATTAGAAAATACTATTACTATTTAAAACAGATATATATATTTAGATTTTTTTAATGTAATATCACAGAATCCATCATAAATCAATCTACTATGCTGATATCAAAGTTGAAATCAGTGGTGCCGGTGTTACAATGCATCCTAATCTGTGATACATATTTTTCAGGATTCTGTGATGAACTGATGAACAGAAAGTTAAAAGGAATAGAACTGATTTGAAATGTCTCTGTTGAACAGTTTAATCATTGCTAAATAAAACACTGAATGGTAGTGTATATGCAGCAGCAAAAAAAAAAAAAAAAAATGCTGTCCCTGATTTTTAATTTACAGAGATTTGCAACAAGTCTGCTGGCTTTGTGCTCGATGCACTGCAATTTCACTCCAGTGCTCTCTGGGCTCTCTCTGTTCCACTCAGTAAGCTTCAACTTCATTCAGCTGTTGACAGCTCATAAACTCACATAGAAATCACAGAAAGATAGAGAGATCTTATTCAGCTAAAACTAGTCAGTCAGATGATACTTTTTACATTCTTTAGTAAAAATTAAATAGTTTATATAGATATCAGAAATTAAAGTATAATAATGTAAACATTAAGAATGAGGGTGAAAGAGGTTTAACTAATTTAATTTTGAGTGTGCTTAAAGTTACCGTACCTAAAGGTGCTGTAAGTGCCTTAATGGAAAGCTGTGACCAAACTCATCTGCCCTAGTCTTTATGAATAAACAGTGACCACAAGCAACTGTCAGATTCTTCATTCAGCCAATAAGAAGGCTTTTCAGGTGCTTTCTGCCTGTCAATCATTGTGAATGTTCCCAGTGGGCAGTCCATATACAGGAAGCCAAACGCTGAGAGCATGATTGATTAACTTGGAGCAGTTTTCATGAGTTTAGAGGGAGCCAAATGTTCACAATTTCTCATCTGTAAACAACGACTTAAACAGCTAAACATTTTTACAGAGAAATCAAGACAGAGAAAAACAAAGCGTCAAAAAACACTGGTAAAGCTTTTCAGGCCAAGTAAGGGTGCCAGCAACTACCGCTGGTACTGTTCAATCCAGTTCTCTTCTTCTCTTGAAACCATCTCTGATCCATACCAGACACCACTTCTCATACCTTCAGGACGACGTCTCCCTCTTGTATGTTGCCATCACGGGCTGCAAGGCTCTCGGGAGAAATGTCCTTTACAAATATGTGGCTGGCCAGACGCAGGCCGTATTCTGCGCACAACAGAAAATACACACAAGAATGAACAATAAGAGACATAATCCACTTGAATTAATGGGTGACTGATAAATCTGGCTACTGAGTAACTTACTACAGCTTTGTTCTTGTTGAAAGCACCCTGTGGGTATTTCTGCCAGTAGACTAATCACAGCTATTAGCTAATGTACAACAGCCTGCATTACACCTGTTTACAACATTCTAATATGTTTGCCAAGACCTCTGTTGAAGCCATCAGTAGTAATTAAGAGGTCCGTCCTCCCATTTTTAACAGCTCCACCCACCTTCATTCTTGCGGGACTTGACAAGTGTGACTTTGGAAGGACGTGGCGGGACAATGGATGCAACTGATCGTCTGTCTGAGCGAGGGGAAATGCTCCTCTCACGGGAATTACTATGGTCCCTCCTTCTGGTGCTGTCGCTGCGCTCGTTTCTTCTGCTAGTGCCTCCGCTCGCTCCCCCTGCACGTGCTGGTCCCTCATAATCATCCTCCTCAGTGTCTTCCTCTTCCTCTCGCTCTGACATAGTCTCTCGGTCTCCCCCTCGACTTACAGGAATCTGCACCTTCCGCTTTCTGCGGATAGTCTGAACAGGCAATATATTGACATTTCAACCGGATGAATAAGATTTACTTTCTAAAAGGTAATAATAGAGTATATGAATATATAAACATTAGCAAGGGCAATAGCCAATCATCTGTTATATACCATTATTACACAGCTCTCTAGAATAATTCATTCTGACTGTTCAATGCATTTTGCGATCAAATGAGGCCATTAATTGCACTCAGAGTCCAAATTAAATACAATTAATTATATTACATATTCATATGTTTTTGGGGAATATCTTAAGAGTGCATTTTATTTTCTTATGTATCTTAATTTAAAGTATGGATTTATAAATTATGTCAGTTATATCAGTATCAGCTGTTATGTTCATCAATTAAGTCATTTATCATCCGCATCACAGAAACCCTGAAGTACTGATCAAACTCTGCACTTAGAAAATCTCTCTCTAAAGGTCATGTCTCTTCAGAGAGGACAAAAAAAAAAGAAAGTGTCTAGACACTGACTAACAGCTTCTGTACGCTCACAAAGACAAATACTCTGCACTACTGCAGTTTGACTCTCAGCATTCCTCACTGCTTCATGTGAAGATCAGTCACGACGGATCACCTCCACGTCCTGCCTCCCTCAACTTCTTCCATCCTCCGTCACAGCCCACTACTCACATCTGTAGCCCAGTTAAGGCTCAAGGTTGTACAGGACTGATGCAATGTACGATGGATGATGCTGTTGTTAACTTACGATTTTGGCATTCTTTCCACTTTTTCTCAGCTGCTGAACAGCGTAGGCATGCTCCACATTGTCCATGGAGACTCCATTTACCATCACCACTCTATCATTCTCTCTGCAGACAAAAATACATATATTTTTGTGAAGCAAAGAAAAATCTAAATGATTTCTTAATAAAAATATTTTAACAAATACAGATTTTATATTTATTTAATTAGAATTAACATGTATATGCTATAATTACATAAATTTGTAATTACACAAACACATACACAGAGATATACTATATATATTTAAATCTCATATATATATTTTAATATGAGATTTAAAAGTAAATTGTATAAGTTATAATTACATAAAATTATAACATATACACACAGATATATAAATAATGATTGTCATGTGATTGTCATGCGTGTCTCATTAGTAAAGCCAGTTCTTTGATTAGCAGTAAATATCCATAACCTGCTTTCAAATTGAGTGTCACTTACTACACAGAGTAAGTTCTCTGACAAGCTACGCAATATCGCTTCATAATCGCAGAGGAATCGCATGCGATTATCAACGCAATATTTCATAGCTAGTCAGAGAACTATGGCTCTGTGTAGCAAGTGACGCTCCATTTATATATTCATAAAAATATTAAATGATACAAATTTTATTTTCACTTAACTAACTGTTAGTTAAAATCTGTTTTAAATGTTGAATATCCTAAATATGAAATATCTTACTGTAAAAGCCCTTCTGCTGGTCCCCCCTTGAGCACATCTGAGATCACTATAGAGGTCTCTCCGCTCTGGAAATGAGGGTTGTCACGGCCCCCTGAGATGGCGATTCCAAACCCAAAACCTGGCGCCTGCAAAGGACATGAACATACACACAGCAGAGTAAGCTCTCTGAATTCACAGCACATCTCTGAATAATTACATTACATTACATTAGATGGAATAGAATGATGAAGACCAATATGTAGGTTACTCTGTGTGTGTGTGTGTGTGTGTGTTATGGGTTTGCAATGTCTGGCAGTTTTTCAATCTCCCAGGTGTTTGAGGCTCTGAGCTCTCACATTTGCACTCAACCAATCACACAAAAAATTAAAGAGGAGCCTGAAGAGGTAGAGAGTGACAGACAGACTCCAGATAGATGGCCAGATGCCTTTCCTGATGTGACTGGGCATTCTCTCACACACACAAACACACACACACACACACACTGGTCTGTTCTACCTCTCTCTGCAATCCAAACCATCTGGCCTTCCTCTAAACACAAACAGCTATAAATCATAACAAGAGCCTGAGCAGGTGAGGAGCACATACAATCACAGGGGGAAAAATACAGCCTTGTTTATTTTGCGGATAGTAACAGAGGCAGCTATGTAATACTGTTAGCCAGGAGCAGTCTGACACAGCTAAAGAGATTCCACCTATGAAAAAAGACCCCAGTAAAAGGCTTAACACTTGTACACCTGTTATTTTGTCTAGGCTGTCAGAAACAAATGGGACTGACTGAACTGACGTGTTACACAGACATCAGGTTATGATCCAAGATGTGTGTGAGTGACCACTGTACTCCAGCTCTTACAGAAGGAGGAGCTTAATAATACTGTGCCCAACTGACTCATTCTCAGACTCTGGTTTAGATAGGTTTGAGCCTAGGAACATGCAGGAAGAGGAAAAGGAACAGGAAGTGAAGCAGAGCAGGCATTTTGTCCTCTCACACACTGCTTCCTGCCATCTGGGGGATCGGCTATTGTGTACTCAATGACCACACATCCTGTAACTAGCCATCCCAAAAGAGAAGAGAGGAGAGGGAGGAAAGAAAGACAAATAGAAAGAGTAGGGATGCAGTAATATGAATATTCTGGTTATTACTCATAATACACATATGAGTGAATAATTGTCATGGCCAAAATCAACATTAGATACTACTTAGATATATATATATATTATATAATATAATATATTGTTTATCCCAAAGAGAAAGAAAAACATTGGGGACATTGGATGAGGAATGGTGAAGTAGGAAAATGAAGAGTGGAATAAAACTGAAGCAACAAGTGTGAAGATGAAAAAAAGACAATGTTGAACACTCACCCTGTGAAGAGTCACCGTGTGCTGTTCCCATATCACAGTTTCCTCCATTGTTGTACTCTGAGAAAGAGACCGAGAGAAAGCAGTCAGTTAGGAGAAAGTCTAAGCACATACAATGAGTTTGTATCAGCAGGTATTTCTCCTCTTTGTCAGGAGGTGATTTTACTCTGACCTCTGTGAGCTACAGGACTAAAGCATATTTACCAAACCAGCTATCCATGCTTGAAGTAAATCTTTATGTGTGTCTGTGTGTGCTGACCTGAGCAAAAGGCTACCAGAGGGCTAAAAAGTACTGCAAAACTGACTATGGCCACGATGAGCCCCAAACACACACACGCAGAACTGAAATAACAATAATCCAATCACTAAAACAGCCAATATCAACAGGAGCTATACTCGTTTTAGCACACAAACATAATTGAAGCCTGTAAAAACAGTGCAAATGTAGCTACAGTTCTTTTTTCATCAGTGAAATTTCATAGAAGTTTACAGCATGTGCCTAATAAAGACATGTGATTAATAAAGCCTATTGACACTACTGTAGTCTAACAGGGTCAATTAGAAGGTCAAAACTACATTTAAACACACATAAATCAGTTGTTCACAATAAGGTTTACAGCATGTAGACAACACTATAAATTCATGGCTGGGTTATAACACCGTATCACCAACAAATAGAACAGAGTGATGTGATCACTATAAAAACACCTATCCAAAATCCCCTGGGCTCCTGAGACATTCCTCTTCTCTTGTCTGACTAATCAGATGACAGCTGTCCCACTCATGTGTCTCCACTTTCAATGCACACATCATACAAACAAACTGCTACAACATGAACAAGCTGCGCTGGTATAAGTCAGAAGGGATAGAGTCTGAGAAAGAGAGAGAGGGATGATCAGCCATGACAAGGAGTCAAGGAGAGAAAGAGCAGATCATATTTATAGCTCTAACCCTGAGCTGAGGTGAATGGTTTGTGCTTCTGCTCCTTTTCTCCTGTACTGTAGATGCCAGGCTGGATCAATTATTACAGTAGCTCTGAGAGTTTCAAAACAGACTCAAACACTAATATTTTTTCACTAAATGAACCAGGAAAACAATTTATATGTCAATATAAGTCAGCAATACTCCATTTTAATAAGAAAACATTTTATAACGCCAGCAAAATAAACAAATAAGGAATATTTCCTTTAACACCACACTATACATCAGACTTAAACATCCAACATATCTGCACTGAAAACACAGTTTAACCCTCTGACCTGTTTACCACTCTGCTTAGCAAGCATCTCATTCATGGTCCTAATTGGCACAGGGGCAATATTCAGTTCATGCCCCCATTTCTTCCCCTCTGTCTCACGGTCAGGCTTTATTGTGAGAGGATCTGACCTATTTGAAAGGCATCCACCTCTCACAATCTCACCGTGCCTCGATCCCGTCCTCTGACCCTCATCCACACATTCCTTTAATGTGTCTGTAGGGTCAGAGGTGCGAGATTCATCGGACTGTAAGAGCCGACAGCAGGGGCCCCGACCATGAGAAAAATGCCCATGCAGTGAGCCATGTGACAGACAGAGAGAGAGAGAGGCCTAGGGGTTCTTGTCCTTGGTGGCGGAAGAACAGCAAACTGTTCAGGCTTCAGAAAAATGGCCCTGCTATGAGTGCGTGAAAATTGAGGCAAGGACAGGACTGGTACGATAAAGGCTGGAATACACTACATGACTTTTGCACTCATTTTTTGAGATTTACAGTCTAGACTAGTCAACGTTAGATGTCAAAAATCAGTCCCAGTCTGAAGAACTGAGTTGACAGATTTCACAGAAAATTATGTAGTGTAAGATGGGCACAGAGCCTAATTTTAGCTTCAGACTATGAATCCATCCAGTTAGAGCAGTGGTTCTCAATTCCAGTCCTCGCGCCCCCCTGCTCTGCACATTTCTCTTATCGCTTCAGACGTTTGTTCTATTCAAACGTTAGAGCCCTGAAGTGGACATCACAGGATATTCAGCCATGATTCCAGTTTGAAGCGAACGTATACTTTACATTCAAAGTGTGCGAAAAGTGAATTTAAATTGTATTTATTTACAGATATGATGTCACACTTGTCCGTCCGTGTGTAAAGATGTTGCGTGGTGCAAATCCATGAATGAGTGAACTGATTTCCCCTGCTCAGGGAGTAGGGAGATAAGAACACTGTGTAGGGACCAAGTCTATTGGAACACAGTTCATGCACGGAGCTCACTTCTAATGAGTTGAATTGTCTGAATCAGGTGTGTTCGCAAAAAGAGACATACAAAATATGCAGAGCAGGGGGGCGCAAGGAATGGAACTGAGAACCACCGAGTTAGAAGATACTGAACATGTCTGATATTTAGAGCTAATTTTAGAACACATGTTGTTATTTGCCATGCATCTCCTAGCAATGAGGTGCATGTTTCTGCAGGAGTTTGTTCTGAACAACTTGAAAGTCTGGTAGTGTCTGTGTGATTCTTAATTTACTGTACAAGGCTCAGATGTGCATGTAACCATGTACATAGTCTGAAAAGTGTTTTAAAACCCATTTCAAAGTTAAAAAGCCATGGAGTGTATTCCAGCCTTAAGAAATTTTTATGATTCTGGTTCACTTACCCAATTGCATTAACAAATATTTTAGTAATTTTAAAGATTAACAATATTAGACAACATTTGAATATACAAAAAATCTAGCATTTACTGTCCTATATAGCAAGTCATCAAATAATTTTCAAAGACATATCATTCAGCAATATGGTATGAGAGGGCATACAAGTTTATATACATATATTATATGTGGGTGAGCCCTCAAAATGAGCTAAACCTGCATCAGCCACCTCTGGTTTAGTTTAGCTACACGTAATATTTGCATAGGTCTCGAAAGTATGACATTTACACTTGCTCAAGGTTCCTAGTCTTCAATGGTCTATTAATGAAAGGGATTTTAGTAAATTGACCTTCAATGGAGGGACAGAATTCTGTAAGGTTTCATTAAAAATATTTTCATTTTGTTTCAAAGATGACCTTTTAACTCCAAGGATCTAATCTTTGCTGAGAAAACATATGGACATATGGAAGCTGATTGTCAGCAGTGTGTGTGGTCAGGTAAGTTAACAGTCAGACAGGAGAGTCACTCCACAGTGCTCGAAGCCGTTTATATGAGTCAGGCTAAGCACTTCTGATTCTCTAATCTGATGAGATTATCTTTTAATTCATCCCAACAACACAGAGCTCAAAGTAAACACACTGTCCTGAAATCTGAGCGCTGTACAGCTCAACAGAGATAAAACCTGACTCCTAAAACACTTCTTAAGAGAAACCTCTGCAGATTTGACCAATTTGAATTTAAAATTCCACTCTATTCCTGCTAAATTAAACATTTTTAATCTATTTTCACCTAAAAAAGTTTTTCAGCCCACACAAACTTGTATTCTTTTTTGCAGCCAAAAGAAATCTCCTGAAGGCAATTCAAACAAGGTCTCATTTTGCAAAACAAGAGTCAAACACAAGGGAGATCTAATAATTCCCTACAAGCAGCAGCAGACAAAAAGTCTTTTTGTGCACAAGAACGCCTGGGTATATTTACAGTGACGTGAAAAGGTTTTTTGCCCCCTTCCATTTATTTATTTTCATATTTGTTACACTTAAAAGATTCAATAAATTTTTTCACATAGGGTCAGGTAGGTTTGGACAGCTTTTTTCCCTTAATAAATTAAATCATCAATTAAAATGTGAGTTTTGTTTTTACTTGCATTGTTTTTGTGTAATATATTTTTTTTGATTATCTAAATATTTTAAGTGTGACAAATATACATACATATACTTACATATATATATACATAATATGTGTATGTATATTAGGGGTGTCACGATTTCGATTTTAAATAGAAATCGATCGAAATTAAGTCACAATCTCAAACTTCGAATTAAAAAATGGAATCGTCGATGCTGCCACGCCCCCATGTTGTATGACGGCAAATCAATGACAAAAATAACCGAGCATTCAACTGAAGCTGGCGCGCGCGCGCTATATGGCTTCCGCGAGAGGAAAACTGAATCGGATGCGAAGAAACGGGAGCCTGCGAGCTCATTTCAAACTCTCGCGCTCGATCATCTCACCTCTGCTCGCGCAAACAATTTTATTTTTGTCAGTCGTGGGGCGGGGCTTGCTGTTTTAGTTGTTATCTCAAATATCATTGGTTATTCCCCTTTTCCTAAAGTCAGTATTCGACGCCTGTTAGAAAATGATTAATAATTCACTTGACTTGACCCATGACTTCATCAGTGGACCAGATACATGTGAGTTATCATTTCTTTTGCTTGTTTAATTTATTTTTGTCTTTAATGTAATTTAATGCATTGTTTATAGAGTAGATCTTTTGTAGATACTTGATTAACTGGAATTCTTCTGATTGCTAGTGATTGCAGTCTTGTAATAAGAGATACACATATTTTACAGACTGTAATGATGCACACACACACACACACATACTGTACATACATACATACATACATATATATACACATATATATATACATACATACATATATATACATACATACATACATATATATACACATACATACATATATACATACATACATACATACATACATACATACATACATATATATATATATATATATATATAAAAATCTAAATGAATGACAGTGAAGTGTTTAACAAGTGTTTTATCTTTAATCTTTTAAATAGATACATCGTAATATTTGAAGGTTAGTTTAGTCATTTTTTATTGTTTTTGTTTGTTTTATTATGAACTTGAATGTCATCTTTTGTGAAGAAGACTGCACTTACAAAAGAGAAACTGGATGGCAGTTTATTTTAAGTTTTCAATTGACTAAAGATATAAGTTATTGTTACATTATGTTGTTAATAAAAGTTTTAAATTTGACAGTGTAATGTGGTACATTGCAAACAAAGGTCAGATATTATATTACATAAAAGTCTAGTTTGAAAAATGACAATCTGTGCTTTAAAAAGAATAAATGTAAAAATCGAGGATCGAATCGAACCGTGACCTTAGAATCGAAAATGCAATCGAATCGAGGATTTGGAGAATCGTGACACCCCTAATGTATATATATATATATATATATATATATATATATATATATATATATATATATATATATATATATATATATATATATAATACACATATACATAATACACACACACATATATATATATATTACAAAAATGGAAAGGGGCAAAAACCTTTTCACGGCACTGTATACATTCACGTTTATTCAAGTTTGAGGCCTAGCTGAAGTAGTGCTGTGCCAAGAAACAAAGGACAGACACTGGGCAGTCCCGCTCAGAGCCAAAGAATCGTTCTTCCACTAAAGAGAGTCTTTGTTTCAAGTAGACCTCAGACCTGCCAGAAAGAGAGCAGGGGTTCAAAGAGCCCAAATAGGCAGCTAACAGTGAGCTCTGACAGCCAGGTGAAACTGAGAGGCACTTTTAGTAGATCAGTGGCCATCTTTTCTGGGCCAACAGCTTCACTAGAATACTGCACTAATACTCTTGAGAGATTTCTCTCAGAATCGATAAAATTGATGCAGAAACCAACTACTTGTTAGCAGCGCCTTAGATTTTGATGGCGATAAGCAGTTCCAGGGTGTTTGCTAGCGAGCTGCGGCACTCGTAGCTGTTAAATAATTAGTGTCCTGGTCATTAGACCCCTCAGCACACACTAAAACAGCACAGCTATTTTTCACGGTCTAAATACAGGTTTCTGCACAGTGTTTCAAATAATACTGACTGCTCTGCTATGTAGTAGGGAGGTCCAGATGTACCCAAGTGTGTAAATTTTACTCCTCTCGCTCAAAGAACATTCCGGCAAACTCGTTCTTTGTTACACAACAAAGTCCTGCTAGCTTTCCTGTGAAACTTCTCAGCTGCTACAACCACTGAAATTAGAGCCATCTCAAGAAAAAAAAGAGGAGACTGAGAAGTGTGTTAGTGTGGAGGACATAATAAACAGCAGATGTAAGAGCAGTAACATAGATCTGCGATAGAGACTTCAACCTGAACCACTAATCTATTATTGATGATGCAAATGTCAGCATGATATAAGCCACACACACACACACACAAATGCACGCATTTGTCTATTTTCCACATTAAAGCACAAATTACAGACTTCACATAAAAATATTAGAGCAAGATATGTAAAATCTTGAAAGATTTCATTAAAGAGCAAGTTTATGTCTTTGTTTCCCTGTTAAACATTAAAGCTTTTTTTCTGCTGAAAATCTCCTGTTGATTAAGGTGCTGACTATGTCCTTTCTGTTTTGAACAGGAAATGATCCATTAGCCTTACTCTAGGACAAACCTACACAGGGTAAAAATGTGGCAGAAACAGCTGAACTGATAGCAGCAAGCTTGCATTCATTAAAACTTTTTAATTTAGATTTAAATTGCAATTTGTAATTGCATTTCTGTTTCCTGCATTTTAATGTTGTTGAAAGTTGAGCCTAAACCAGAGTTCCAAGTTCCAAGTTTTTTCTATGTGATATCACATTTTCAAAGCATGGGCCTGTAAGAGGGCTGCAAGGGCTTAGGGGGGCATTTGGGAAAGGGCCTATGTCAGCAATCACTGAGTGCACTAAAGACCAGAGAGGTTTTAGTCCTGATTTTTTATCTACTTTCACTACTGAACACATTCACTTCTGGTATAAAACTGGGCTCTGGGCATCTTTGATCAAAAATATATTAAAGATTTAACTACAAATTAAAATGACGGCTTACTATTTTAATATATTTTGAAGTGTAACTTATTTTTGTGATGGCAAAGCTGAATTATCAGCAGCCATTCTTCAAGCCTTCATTCTGATATGCTGTTTTGGTTCCAAATAAACATTTCTTATTATCTATCTAGCAACTCATATTTTTTTGGAAACTGTTAACATTTTTCAGAATTATTAGAGATTTAAATTGAAATATATTTCATTAAAATATATTTGTATTGAAATATATTTATATTAAATATATTTATTTGAAATAGAAATAAGTGTTTAATTTTATCTAGCATCATTAGTTAGCTTTTTAGCAGTATTCTTCTGAAGTGTCACTGAATGACCATATCCTGCATATGCTTAGTCTATTAAAAAAAATAATAATAATAATATTTGAATAGAGTTATAACCCAACAGATTGAGCAAATCAAGAATATTAGAGAAATGTTAAGGAGACCAGATTGGGCTGGACATCCCCAGGATTAACAGGGGCAGCACAATATCCTAATGCTGCCATTCTGGGATTGCCCCGAATGATTCAAACATAGAAAATTCCACCACAGTCCCTTAATTGAGCACCAAGAGCTTTACACCAGAACAAAACTCTTGAATCATATCGGCTAACAATGATGAAAAAAAATTATGAGGGATTAAATGCTGGTTGTATGGTCAGATATCAGATGCATCAAAACCACATATAAAACACATACATGTTTTTGCTGTGGACACGCATACAGCATGATACATCCAAAAAAAAAAAAATTATAATAGAAAAGGTTGACTGTGTAAATTCAGTCTTAGTTACACAACAAGCCACCTTTACTGCAGCCCATCCTGCAAAGACCAAACAGTGATCAGTCAATCTGACCACTTCACATGCCCTGAGATACCACACAATGCAGATGTTTTCTAAGGACAAATCTTTAGCATTTGTTTCATTCTCAAATATCACAAATAGATTTGCTGGTTTTTTTTTCTAAATTAATTGGGTGTAACCCATCTAGAGACACAAGTGCATTGTTGCATGTGGGAAATGGCATAATCCTTTCTGCTGCAGAGTGTAACACTCACAGTTCAGCGGGAGATGGTTGAATCAGGTTATAAAAACAAAAGATCTGTATGTCTCTCCATGCATTTCTTCGTCTCGGCCAAGATATACACACTGCAGGAGTATACTGTGCACTTGCCCGCTCAATGTAAATCCACACAGAAAGAGTCAGGTGGCCGGCGGCGGCGCACAAACACAGAGCCTGTTCCTCCGGCGTGCTAAAGATCCCTCATTAGAAAGACAGACAGGAACTCCATGTGTTCTTAGGATTGTAGTACACTTGCGTCAGGTAGAGAGATAATATCCTGCTTGGTGTAAAGAAAAAAAATAATAATTCCCACTGCAGTATAGTAGATCCTCACAGCTTCTTCCTCTGTACATGTGGTGTGTGTGTATGTGTGTGTGTGAGAGAGAGAGAGAGTGAGAGATCACAGGAGGGAGGGAAGGAGAGAGAAACACACCCACAATACGTGTTGGGGGTGTTAGTGATGGGAAAATAAGACACCGTTGCTCATGTTCAGCCCTGGACTGTGTGCAATCTGCTACCTACAGCTGCAAAACACACACACACACACACAGATACCTGCAGCTTCTTTACATTCACGCAGTCTACTGCAGTGAACTGCAGCATGTGTGTTTATTACAAGGACACACACACACACTTTATTTAAGGCTCTGTGGGCATTTATACACCATGTTAGACATAAATCATACCAATTCACTGATTTCAAATCCAAATCTGCAAAAGTGATGCAACTAAAAGTTAAAACAAATTGCAATAAAAAGTAATGTAAACCAATGGGACATTGAGAAAACACATTTGTTTTGTTTCTGCTTGATTTCAAACTGACCTGGCTTCTCCTATACCCTCAAGGTCTTATGCAACCCTATCCATTGCAAATTGCATCATTTTTACTGTAATGTTTTACTGAGATCACCACTATTAAATTCCTATGATTAATAACCCAGGATTGAGCAAAGAGCCATCTATGACGATCAGTTCACTTAATTGCTATTATTTAATCCTCTGTTTCTGGGACATGCCACCATCCTCTTCCACTGCAGTTGAGATCACATGATCAGGGACAACATGAAGCATTACAGCTGTAGATCTAGTAAAAAAAAAAAAGTCAAGGTGTGCTGGTTAGCATTACTCATTAGCATCTGAAGGTAGTCGTCATTACACCACCATCTGGTGCTAAAAAGCATCTTCTCCACCGAAGGTCATTTAAAAGTAGCTTTGATAATATTTAATTAAATTACTATAGATGTTTTAACATCCGATTCTTTTTAAAGAGCTGAAACATGTAAAAAAAAAAACAATGAAACAAAAACTATACAAATGTGATGGCATCAGCATCGTCAGGTCACTGACACAATAGTACTTTGATTCCACGAAATCCTCTAAATATAGATGTTTAGATATTTGTACATCCTTTTGCAATTTGCTGATGTAATCCTAAATAAAGCATAGCTTCTCTAACCTATATTCACAATGATGGGTCAGCAGGATTATTTTCCGTTCTCCTGTGTTATTTTTAAAACATGCTAAGGTCACATGATCATTCCATATTTTTTTCTCTTTTCCCTCACAATCTGCTTTGGTCCCTGGGCTGTGCCCTGAAAAAGCTTTACAAATGCTCTCTCTCTCTCTTCAAACAGCCACTAGCTTAAACAGGCACACACTCATAACACACTGGCATGCATACACACAGCCCAAATCCATCTTAAACAGAGTAATCCTTTAACAGTTGGATTCAGAGGAGCTCTGTGCATCTGTTCTACAGACCTATGATTCTCTGTGCTGTTGGCTTCCTGTTCAGTGTGCTAATGATATAAAATATCATGCCAACAACAGTGTTAAAATTTATGAAATGTGTAAAAATGTCTAACATAAAAAAGAGAAATTACTAATACACGATATAGATATATATATATATATATATATATATATATATATATATATATATATATATATATATATATATATATATATATATATATATATATATATATATATATATATATATGTATATATATATATGCAAAGACTTCAACACAGATCACATTTCAAGCCATTTACTTCTGAAAAGCTGTTTTCCAGAGAAACAGGAAGGTTAAGCTTATGCAAATCTCAGAGTATACGTGACCCACAATTCCTTGTACATAGCTACCAATGTGCCAAACAGCAAAGTGATCAATCCTATAAAAAGGTTTACAGCCCGACTGATATATCGTTTTGTTGATTTCATCAGCTGATATGAGCCTCTTGCAGTTATATCGGTATCGGCAAATATGCTGCAGATATGCCGCCAATATGCTTTTTATTAATTTTTTTTTTTTTTTTTACATAACATACAACAGCGATGAAATGCTTCTAAATTATGTAATTACTTAGTCTGTCCAGCAGTGCTCCTTTGTTTGCTACTGGTGACCCAGGTCAGTGCAATGATGCACGAATGAGCTCAAAAGTTAGTTTTGCATATTGATATGATGAATGGATGGTTTGTTTTCTTTTACATGTGCTCAGGGTTTGCTAGCACAAACAACACTTAGACTGTATTTCTGATTAAATAAAGCAGTAACTGATGTCATAAAATCATGAGTATGTTTTGATTGAAAGGTCAGAAGTTATAGCTTACATGAATAAAGAAAAATTACAAACATGACACTTGTAAATTATATATATTATATTTGAGTCAGTGGGAAGGACAGAAAATGGGCAGATTGTTAGGATTGAATGCATGTCTTTTAGAATTATGGACTGCAGTGGCTTCTCTCTTGTGTTTTACTTGGTGAAGGTTAAGAGAATCAGCTGAAAATGGCAGAATGGGAGATTGAATAATGATTGTCCTTGTTCACTCTCTCATAGTCTTTTAAAAATTCACACCTTTGTCATCTTTATATGATCTCATAGTCCTTATTAGAGCCTGAATAATATGTTCTACCAGCGATACCGATATTAGGGAGGAAAAAAACCCATATCGATATATTGGCCGATATTCTTTGTTTATATTATAGTACAGTACCAGTCAAAAGTTTGGACTCACTTCTCCAAACTTTTGACTGGTACTGTATATAGAATACAGTATATACATAAACAGAATATATACAGAAACACATTTTTAGCAATTATTTAACAAATATATGTAAAAACATGTAAATGCCTCCATTACATATTTTTGTAACAACATTAAGTGTTTGAATACCATATTGGATTGATAATTGCTAAAAATGTGTTTATTTTTATTTTTTTATAAAAAAAAAATTCTGTTTATGTATATACTGTATTCTATATACAGTACCAGTCAAAAGTTTGGAGAAGTGAGTCCAAACTTTTGACTGGTGCTGTACTATAATATAAACAAAGAATATCGGCCAATATATCGATATGGGTTTTTTGACTCCCTAATATCGGTATCGCTGGTAGAACATATTATTCAGGCTCTAATAAGGACTATGAGATCATATAAAGATGACAAAGGTGTGAATTTTTAAAAGACTATGAGAGAGTGAACAAGGACAATCATTATTCAATCTCCCATTCTGCAGTTTTCAGCTGATTCTCTTAACCTTCACCAAGTAAAACACAAGAGAGAAGCCACTGCAGTCCATAATTCTAAAAGACTTGCATTAAATCCTAACAATCTGCCCATTTTCTGTCCTACCCACTGACTGGGCTCAAATAGTTCATGTAGGTATCTCAGTTCTGGCCTTAGAGACATTGAGACACTGTTTCAAAGGCAGTACAGTAGGTAGGTGACTTTGGCAGTAGGTTAAAAGGCATGGTTTGTGAAAAATAATTCATCATTTACTCACCCACATGTAATTCCTATCCTGTATGAGTCATTTTCTTTTGTAGAACATTAGAAGATATTTTGGGAAATATTTCTGTTTTGTCCAAACAAGTGGAAATCATTGGGCACAAAAACAGTTTGGTAACCAGCATGTTTTGTAATCCACTGAAGAAGGTCATAAAGGTTTGCAATAACATGAGCAGGAATAAATTACTATATATATATATATATATATATATATATATATATATATATATACATATATATATATATATATATATATATATATTGTAATTTTGGATGAGCAATCTCTTAAATGTGCTGCTTCAGATTTTCAGAGTCAAAACGAAGCGTTATTGCACCCAAACAATAAAAATGATATCATGATCAATAGCAAAGTGGAAACAAACTAGCAGAGATTTATCATAATAACCACATGATGCCAAGGGGGAGAAAATGAGAGTCAGACAGAGAAAGACGTCTAATCTGGTTAAGCAGTTCTTGACAATCAAAGTCTAAAAATAGCTTATGGCAGCCATGAATGAGCGGGAGAAAGAGAAAGAGAGCGAGACAGTAAACAGAAAGACTGGTCTAAGGGATGGGGGTTGCTGCCACTGCTCTGTCGAGATTCAGAAGCTTTCGAATGCAAGCATGCAGGATCATCACTGTCAGCCAATCAGAAGCGGAACGGCATGTCAGCAGTGTCCTCATGATGTCATAATAGTAAGCGTAACCATGGCGACTTTATCTGCTTCTCTTGCTGACTCCCAGTGGATGAAGCACCCTTCAGATGCAGCATTCCAAGGCAGGACGGCATCAAGACACATCCGAATTCAAATTCTGCTTTACGACTGTCCCCGGAGAAACATTCTTCTGATCAAATTTTGAATGCAGCATAGATGTATCCTACAACCCTGTGCATTCCATTTCATGACAGTTGAGCTAAAAAAATAAGGATGGCGTCTGAAAGTTGACTTTGGTGGTCAGTTTGTGTGTAAATGTGCATTTCTTACAAACCTTGTATGCACTTTTGATGTTATTTCTAGTGAGAAATCAGTATTATAGTAAATAAATATTTGTTTAGTTATCACCAAAACTCAATATATTTTGTTATGGATCATGTTGTAGATGAGGTGCCTTCATGCAGAAATGCTGCCTGCAAAGTCATTGCCTCATACGGCAGCGAGGCAAGTTTCGGATACAGCCCTAGTGTGTGTCAGAATTTCCGGAGCTATACAATACAAGTTTGCGGCAGTATAGGGACATTGTGAAAAAAGCTGTGTCATAAGCCCTTTTCACACTGCACGTTGGACCCAGAAAAAAGCTGGAACATTGCCGGGTCGCCTTCTGTGTGAAAGCAAAAATGTCCCAGGATTGATTCTGGGATTGATTCCACATCAGGGACCTAGTAACATTGCCAGACTCGGAAAGAATGCTGTGTGAACAGAAGCCAGAACTAATATCGTAAAGAGTGTGTCGTAGTGATGACGCACGTTATCGCGTGACTCTTTTATCAGGTATTTTGAAGGCAGATCAACGTTCACTACGAAAAAAATATGTGCAAACTGTAATGAAGCAGAGATCAGTTAGTTCCTCACTTTTCGCACTGAAGCGGAGATCGTTCGCCAGCTTCAGTGAAAGTTAACGTGCCTAGCGTTTTCGACTCGATCATTACACATCACATCCTGATGTCACGTGTCTTTATGGGACCTTTACTGGTTGTGTGTCACCGCTAACACAGATTCCGGGTAATCACTGGCAGTGTGAAAGTGCAAAATCAGCGCATTCAGCATCCTGTCTGAAAGGACCATAAAATGCTATGCAAAATAACATAGCACTTTATTTTATTTCAGAGGAGTTTTTTTTTCTACTCATTCTGTTGCACATTTGACTATTATATTGAAGTTCAGTGTTTTGGTACTTGAAAAATTAATGTTTCAAGATACTTTAAAATATACACTGTGTATGTGCATGCTTTTTTTCTCACATGCAAAGAGAGAGACCAAGCGAGAGATTCTTACATACCATGCAGAATTGACAAGCTACATGTAATACAACTTTGTTGTAGTCTTTGTTTTGCTTTGGTACCGAAATTGGTACCGAGAACTGTGGATTTTCACTGGTATCGGTACCGAATACTGAACTTTTGGTACCGTGACAACACTACAGTGCATTAATTTAGAACTAGTGTAATTTTTTATCTTTATTTTTTAAATGAGTACATTACAATAGAATGAGTAGACTACATTATTATTTATGGGCTTAAAAACAAGATGCAAACAATCAGAATATTGGACATTACAATAACAGCAATGAAAAAAAAAAATGTGGACAAACCATGAACTCTTGTTCAGTACGAATGCTGTATGCTGCAATATGAGCAGTCATTTATTCCGTCATCAACCTGGTACATATATGGATACATTAGATACATTTATATACATATCCATATATAGTATATTAGTCTGGTGAATAAACTAAAAACGATGTACTATAGCGATTCAATCGCCAAGGTGTCCGTAGAGGGTTGCCTGTGCACTAGGATTAAAATGTTAATCTCCACCACGCTTCTCTTATCTCCACCACGCTTCTCTCTCTTAAGGTCCTCAGAGCATGAAAAGGCCAGTAACCCCTAACATACAAGTACAGAACAGTGAACTCCATCTCACATCTCATGTGTCTGACATCTTAAGGTTTCCTGACTTGCATAATAACCTAATATTTTAGGTAGATCCACCAGCACTTTAGAGTCTCACTGTACACAAAGTGCGAGATCATGAGTTCAAAAAAAAAAAAAAAACTTGAAACTGCATATGAAATCCTCATGAACTACAGTCTAAAATTTCCATGAGTAACTCAGTTCTCACCACTAACTGCTATGTTTAAACAAGCAAGACCGTCTGATAAAACCTTCATTTTCCTAACATTCAACCATTCAGCATTGAACATGCCCACTGACCCTTTACTGCCACCATGTTTTACGGGGACCCTTATAGCAAGGTCATCTGAACTCAACCAAACACCTCTGAGCTGACAGCACAGAAGGAAAAAAGTCACAACAGCACATAAGCTCTTCAAGTACGTCTTCTTTACTCGCTAAAGTGTAGGACTTCACCTCTACAGCCAACAACCTCCTAGTTCAAAGCATAATGGTAAAGATGTATGCATTAACTGAATTATCTCTCTCTCACTGTGACTCAAACACACACACATTTTATTTTAAGTTTGCAGTGGTAAAGTGCTGGCAGGTCAGAGACGATAACCAGGCCTTGCCACAGGGGTTTTTAAATCAGCGCTGCACTGACCCAATGAACAGTCACAGAGTTATCTGCCCAGCACACACACACACACACACACACACACACACACACACACACACACACACACACACAATCCCACAGAGCAGGAATGTGCTGATAACAAGCCAAGGCCCTTCACACTCTCTTTCTCTTTCATTCTCTCTGACAGAATTGTGATGATATTTGCTTAAAAACCTTTTTTAATTATTAAATGTTTACAATTTGGAGTTAAAATACTTAATAGAACAAAGCCATCATATAATATCATATATATATCATATATATCAAAGCCAACAATCCTAAAAAAAATAAAAGCTTAATGTTTATGTTATAATGCCATCAATAATGAATCAAAAGTAAAATAAAAACTTAACCTTTAGTAAGATAGACTAAATCTGAACAGTTCCCTTTGAAGTTATGTTTGCTGGTCTTGTTCATCTCTGCTTTAGAATTTTTTATACATTCTTAGTGTTTTGTTTTTTGACTGACTAAAAAGTGTTGACAGTCAAATTTTTGATTTGGTAAGATGTTTTTGAAGGACCCACTAGATAAAACAGCAAAAAAAAAAAAAAAGCTGAATTACTTTAGCAGCCATTACTCAGTTTTCAGTGTCGCATGATCTTCATTCTAATATGCTGATATTGAAAATTGCTGCTCAGGAAACATTTCTTCTCATCATCGATGCTGAAAACAGTTGTGCTGCTCAATATTTTTGTGGAAACCATGATACATTTTTTTCCAAGTTTTTTTGATGAATAAAATGTATTTGAAATACTTTTCAGTAACATTATAAATGCCTTTACTGTCACTGGTCAATTTAATGCATTCTTACTGAATAAACGCATTGATTTCTTTAAAAGGAAAAAATTATATTACCGACCCAAACATTTGAACAGGAGTAAATGATGAAAAAAACTGAAAACAAAGTCATAAAGTTAAGTCTGTCTACAGGGGGAAGTTTATTTATTAGATGTGTTGCTGTGCAATGTCCATGTTCTTAGCTCTGAGCTAACAAACGGAAACAAGGCTGTTCCCACATCTGAATTCCACAGCCAGAATTCCACATACACAAGTACTATGATGTGTAACTGTACAACAACAGCCTCATTCAGCAGGGAGTCCTTTTTTCAGGGTGTGTATCAGAGAGAGAGAGAGAGAGTATCAGAGAGAGAGAGAGAGAGAGTGAAAGAAAGAGAAATAAAATAAGGACAGGGGTAGGGATGCTCATTTCGATTAATTTTCCTGACCGACAACCGCCGCTCGTTAATCGATTATTAACCGTTAACTGATAAGATTATAATATTGAATTGGCATTAAATACAAATAAGATTGACGCGTATCTGTGACCCTTTAAAAAAATACAAACATTTTTTTTTATATATAAAAGGGTTTATTTTAACGTGCAAACAGCAGCAGCATACAGAACCGGTTTCAGTTAAAATTTCCACGCACCTGCAGCATTTCTGACAATGAGAGAAAAATAGAATAAAAAATTTACAAATAAAAAACGCAATAGGCCTACACTAAATATATTTTTTAAACTTAAATAATTAACAAATTAAGATGACAAAGAGAAAACACTGAATCCGTTTGAATGAAGCTTTCAAAAACCGGGATTTTTTTCGTTAGACTAAGATTTTTCGTTAAATAAAAATAGCAGCCCTACCTCAACTCCTTGTCTAATTTTTATTTAAAAAAAGCAACATATCAATGTGATGTGGGGTCAGTCTGGAGCGCAGCTTGTTGACAGTTAGACCCGCGGTAGAAAGCACCCTCTCCGATGGGACCGTTGTACCGGGAATACACAGGTAACGTCTCGCTAGTGGCCAGCTTCGGGAAGCGCCTTTCATTTGCTTTCCACCAGTCAAGATGATTAATATCCAGAGAAGGAGGATCATCTCTCATATAGATGTCAACCTCTGCTTCTGGATAATCAGTGCGTTATCTTCTCAGATCACCGTGCATCGCATCTTCTCCCTGATAACATGGAGGGCAGTGTTTGTTGCCCTTCATCACTCGAAGCGCGTGGGTGTTTGCTTCGTAAATCGTACTTGTGCTACTGCTGTATTTTAATACGCCGCCGCATAATTTACAGGTAACATCGTCGCCCTTTCTGTTAAAATGATCCCACACAGTGCTTCTTTTCGCTCGCTTCATTTTGCTTCCCTTGCTCGGGTGCCGACCCGCTCCGTGAGTTAATAAATATAAGCTATATAGTAGGCTATTTTATTTGTAAACCATGCAGCAAACAAAAAAAAAAAAAAAAAAAACTTAAAAAAACGTTTTAAACCGTTTAACTGATAGTATTAATCGGTCAAAATGTTTACTTTCGGTTAACGGTTAAACGGTCAATATGAGCATCCCTAGACAGGGGCAAAATGATGAGTGAGAGGGATAAATAGAACACCTTGTTTCTGCTTCTATCCCAGACCCACAGAAACAACAGTCACCCTGGACAGGCCTGCCACCCGAGGGTACGTGACCAGTCTCACTCAAAGGAATTCCCAAGCCCTTACAGGTGACAATTAGATAGAGAGCCAGAGAGTAACTGAACAGAAACTGATTATCTTAAACCAAGAACTGCAAACATCTGAGGCCAGGGATGGCATAATTCCTTTAACACAAAAAGTTAATGAAGTCTGTCTCAACATCTAGTGTCTAGACTGAAGCAAACCAAAATGACTCTCACTATAATCAACTATAAGCTGTGCAAAGTGGAAGGACTGATGTGGCTGGAAAAGACAAAAAAAAAAAGGCATTATTTATTTATGGATACCACATGTGAATATAATTATATAATGTTAAATGGGGCTGTCAAAATGACTGAAAAATTTCGAATTTTCTACTTAAATATTATATTATTTATTTAAATATTATTAATATATTATTTATTAAATATTATATTAAATTAAAACAAGAGGGCGCATCACACAAAATATGCACGTTTCTTCAAAATGTGATAAAATAACTAAAAAAAAGCGCATCATGTTTAAAATGTTTATAAACCATATATAAATAATAAAGTTGCTAAAACAATTAGAAAAAAAAAACCTGGCACCATGCGTGTATGTATAGTTTAATACAAAGGACCGAACACCAATCACAAAGAGCAGGATACTTTCTGAAACGCTGATATCCCTCTACAAAAAGTGATAAATGCGTTCTGAGTGAAAGTCTTGGTTTCTGTTTTGACGTAAACAACATCTTCTTCACACTGATGCTCTCGTTTTCCGCAATACATTAAATGAACAAGGTAGTAGCACAGCATCTAGTGGGTTCAATAAGCTAACAAAAGCATAAAAATACAATGACACTTACATCATTTTCACATTTCATGCACCACTGATAACGTCACAGACCTAAAATTTGCAAATGTGGATTTTCTTTTTTTTTATTCAACGAATATTTGAATTTTTTTTATTTTTTTTTGCAGCCCTAATGCTAAATGAAAACTAGTTTGCTGTGGTGTAAATATGCTGAAATATTAATTTCCATTTTAAAATATACCTTCAAAACCAGGAGTAAAGTCTTATTATTTAACTTATAAAGTCTTAAATTTTATTTCTGGCAGGTTCTGCAAGTTACCTGATTTATTCAGCTCTCAAATCAATGGAAACAAAAGCTTGTTCAGTAGAGCTATACCAGATTTCAGTGTTTGAAACAAGCAGAACTTTAGATTCAAGCCAAAATCTATTAATTTATGTTGAAATAAACAAGACCCTCTTACAATATCTAAAATAGTGATAAAGCTTTAATTAAAATAGCTCAAGAGAAGTTGAAAGTCTAAGAACTCTTGAACTGCTGCTTAAAGCTTATGGGGCGCAGCAACAGTGAGGAAATTGCTCAAGCGTTATCTTCAAAACAGCCTTCTAGAGTTTCCCAACTTCATAAACACAAGAGTAAATCTCAGCTAACCTGCTTTGAGCTGTGGACACAGCAAAGCTGAGGTCAGCGGACCTGGGTCTGAGAAAACAGGCCTAATGGAAAGCTGGACCGACAACAGACCAAGAAAAAAAACACAAACCGACTTTAGTAAGAGAGTTTTTACAAGATGTGATGTGAGTTTTCGTGTGGCAGTGAGCTAGTCAGCTCTAGTATCTTCACAAGAGTGATTGCTCTTTTTCAGAGTGCTGCACTCACATAAAAGCCACAAAATCTCTAATCCACCGAGTCATACACACCAACCAATCCTCCAAAGGAAGACCATCATTATCCCAACACTCTCACACACTCTATCCTCACAAACACACCAAATCTAGCAGCAATCACTATCATTATGCATATGCAATACAATAATAACAGACCATTATCAAAAAAATACAGCCATCACAGTCTTAGAGGTAAATAAACTCTGTGAGGTCTGTAATCTCTTCAAACTCAGTCTGCATTTAGTCATTGCTTAAACAACAATTATACAGGGGCAATACTGTTGAAAATAATCTACCTTATCAATGTGACTAACTCCCCAGATCTGCTCAGAATAGACAGAGCTAGACATGGGCATCACCTGTTTGAAATATTCAGCCAGTTCAAGCTGAGGTAACATGAAGGAATTTGGCATGCTGAGTGTGCGTCTGGGTCACTGTAGCCCACAATCTCCTGTAGGGCTCTGTATTATCATGGTTGAGAGAAGGCGGCTCACTAAAACTCGACATGTGATTCAGATTATAGATGTTTTTTTTTTGTATGTGCCCCATTCTTTCAGCCAGATTGGTGTGTATCAAGTAGCACTGCTAGATGTGATGGAAAATGTTAAAGTTAAAGGGATGAAATTATGATAAATCCAATCCTTGATCTTAGGGATAAAACAGTTTGACTTACTATATAAAGAAAATGCCAGTTTCAAAACTCCAGTATAATCCCCAGTATAACATAGACCACTTTTTTAAACCAAGCACAAAAAAAGATTTGTTCCATACATGCACAGCTTACAGACGCTAGATAGATGAAAAAATTAAGAAATGATGGACAACATTTACATACAAACAACTGATGCATGGTGTGGTTTGGAGAAAGTAGAATAGATGCTCAAACACCACATAAATAAACAATAAATTATGGGACGGTCTACCAAACCATTCTGACTCCATGTAGCACCTACAGCTCTGCAAATCTGTTGGATGGATTCAAATGTTAAAAACGTGTCATTAAAATGAACAGTAACTCAGTGAATACTCAACGAAGAGACATGAGAGACATATCTATAGAACGCCCCCAAAACCTCCTAGACTTCAGAGGGTATGAACAACAAACCAGTAAAGTGCTTGGATTCATTTATCAAGCTAATCAGTAAAAAAAGCAAATCCTGTAACAGTTGTGGGATCAAGTCACCATTTGGTACTGATCACATCTGTTTGTTCTTGAGTAGAAAACTTCTTGTTAAACTGGACTGTCTCACTCTCACACCCTTCTCTGTAGTATCTGACTTTCTGGATTGACAGTGACACCATGCCATATTCTTTTCTTTGAGTTAATAACCAGTCTATTCTAAGGGGGGAAATATTAATTAAATCTAGAGGGAACTAAATCTAATGTCCTATTTGAATGTAAATGAAGGTGTTTAATATGGAACTGTACATAAAGCCTTGATCACCTGTCTGTCTGTCTGTCCCATGCACAAAATACAAGATCATTATTTGTATTAATACTATAAATAGGCCCCTCAAGCTTGTATTCATAGTCAAAGCAGAAAGAGAGAGAGAGAGAAAGCTTGTGTACTACGCTTCTGTTCTGGAGAGGTTATGTTAATTACTGCTGGAGCCTCTGGCCCTCATTGAGAGCTTGCAGAATAGGTTTTTTAATCATCAGAGGACAAACACATCTCCACTTTACTGCTGTACCAGACATATAAGAAGGAAAAAATAAAGTTATGCACTTTCAATTTCCTCTGCTGGTAAGAGGAATGTTCGTTTCTTTATCTAGATATGTTTTTGCCACAGACAAAAATTTGAAGATAATGTAATGTGCTGTTTACAGAGTCCTGTGTGGTGCTCAGAGACAGTCAGACTCAAGTGTGACTGTGTTGTTGGAAAGCTTGAGCCGTTCCCATAGTGAGCAACAGCACTGGACTCCTGGTGCAGCTCCACCACAGGACCTATATTGCACGTTTGTCAGTATTACTGCCTCACCTCTCTTATTCTTTTGTTACCAGTTATGATAGATGTTTTATGATTTATGAGTGATGGATGTGGGTGTAGAAGTATATATATATATATATATATATATATATATATATATATATATATATATATATATATATATAGGTGATGGTCCACTTGGCTGTGTCATTTTCACATTTCTACTTAGTTTAATGCTGAGCTAATGGGGACTTCATTAGGCTATTGTCACCCACTATTAGCCCACCCGCCTCAGTCTTCCCCACTGGGCTTTCAGTGTTCTGGAACTGTCTGAGGCAGGCTTTAAAAAACTTAAATCTTCATTGCATGTGACAGGAGAAAGCAGAAGTGTACGTGTGATCCTCTGCATGTGTCATCCCTGCAGTTTCTGTATAGTAGCCAGTAAGTTTGTAGAAAATTAAGAGTGGGCCAGTACTCAGCGGGGCAGCTGTAGCAGAACGTGATCATTTTAGGCAACACAATCAGCAATTATATTGATATTGTAAAAGATATTGATGCGTAGAGTATTAAATATGTGCCTTTTCTTTTAACAGTTGTAAATTTCAGTCACTGTGCACAAGACGAACGATTCATAGTGCTCTCTATTTAGAAACAGCACGAAACTCCAGCAAAATTTATTCATTTTGTGCAAAACCATTTATCTTTATTTACAGATCAAGTATAACATTAAGAACATTTAATCATCTTGGAGAGAGTTTCATTGTCTTAACCGTCATAACAGAATGCAACAAGCAGTTTGAATGCTGGATGACAGACAGCCGCACCAGAGAGAAGAGTTTACCTGAACTTCAATTGAATATTCATCTGTACCTCACATTAAACTATGTAATGACTTTATAACACATTAAATAAATTGCACGAAAACTCTATTCGCTTGTTAAGTCTGACGTCACGTAGCAGCACTTCAGTGTCCAAACGCTCCATCGGTTACCACGAGAAAACAACAAAAAGGTGCTAATATAAACTCACAATGTTATAGAATACTAGCGAAAAAGTTTTAATCTTAACCTTTAACTCCATACCGAAGTCCCATATAGCCAGACAATGAAAATATAAAAAAAATATATAAAAATGATTTGTGTTTGGGACGCTGTGAGCACGGAGACTGTAGTGTATACCGTAAGTTTGAAAGTGTTTAGCTTAAATTATTTATATGAATAAACAGTGCTCATAAACGGCTGCTGAGGTCGTATTCTCAAGTGAAGCGAGTTGATGCTTGGACCCGGAAACAGCGCTTAACAACCGAATTGTACTTTATAATGTTTTTTGGCTTTCATGGGGCTTAATAATAACAAAAAATAGTATACGCACAGTATCGAATCTGGATCAGTCTCGTCTGACCGATATCACGATCAGCAGAAAATGGCAGTATCGAACCGATACCGATACTGAATATAGGATCGCTAGTTGTCTTTAGGCTTGAGTCACAGGTCACTCATTGTAATATCTGGTCTGCTCTGGAACTATTCAGTGATTTTTAAAGAACAAACAGTCCCAAAATAAGTATAGAGTACAGTCCTTTCCCCCTTCTCCAAAAGACCAAATGAAAACGCAATCATCTACATTAAGTCTTCATATTTAAAACTAGGAGACAAAACAAAATACAGCAGATAGAGCAGAGACAGCACAATGTCTCCCAGAGAAAACAAGGACACAGGGGAGGTTGAGCAAAACTTTAGGACACAAAAACAAGGTCACCCAGAGAGATCCACACCTTAAACAGACATGATACAAATTTCCACCTGGAAAAATAAAGATGTGCCTTCTCAAGCATATCTTGTTATCTTGTTGGATTATTTTGGGATACAAAGTAAAAATAACTACATTATCTGATTATTAAAAATAGCAACTATTAATACGAAGGATTTTCTACCTCAAAAATAAAGCGAATACTATTCTAGTACTATTTTACAGTAATTTAAATATATTAAATATATTTTATATAGTTTAAAAGCTTAGGTCAGTAAGATTTAAAAGACAAGATAAAAGAAGAAAAGACAATGCAACAAAATATTTATTTTTTAAATAAATGCTGTTCTTGGAAACAATGTCGTCTCAAATAAATGTATCATGTATTGCATCATGTATAGATGTACAGACAGACAGACAGACAGACAGACAGACAGACAGATAGATAGATAGATAGATAGATAGATAGATAGATAGATAGATGCATTTAAGGCTAAATGTATATAATGTCAATGGTGTAAATTGATACAATGTCAATACACACCATGGCATTACATCATCACGCAACCATTTAATCAAGAGAAACTCACCAAACCTGAATGACTGTATGTGCAGTACACATTCCTGTGTTTTCATATGCTTCTCACACAGTACAGTGGAAGAGGAAGCCCACTCAAGATCAGCATAAACACATACATAAACAATGTGCACCATTGTACTTCGTGAGCCACCTTACACACGTAACCCTCACAAAAACGACTTCTCTGCAAACTCTAGCTGATACAGAACCACAAAACCTCGAGTCGTTCTGGTCAGGTCTGTGTGTGTGTAAATGCCTTATAGTGTAAACAATCCCAAAACGAATATGCAGACTGAATATAATACAATAACTGTACCAAATCTCGTACATAATTTGAGGCATTTATCTGCATTTGCACAGGCCCGAGTAGTAGTTTCCTGCACCTGCAAAATCCTGCCCACATTATTCAGACAAACGAAGACTATTTTGAGGTAGAGATTTCCCTGTGTGCGCATTATTGACTATCCCGAGAGAACGTTGGTCTACAATTTTGAGTAACGCGAAAAAAAAATAGTTCCTATAATTAAAGTGCAGTAATTTTCACACCTCTTTGACTTTTACAAGTCTTGACATTTCAGTGCCATTTATAATCAACAGGTAAGTTACATCACGAGTCTCCTCAAGCTTCAATTTGAACGCGTTTTAAATGTCCAAGAATCTTAAAGGGACAGTTCACGCAAAATGTACTCGTATTATTTGTGCGTGCAATGTTGCAATGAGAAGTCAGAATGGCAGTATGGGTCACCATTCAAATTCATCACACCTTTTCTTCGTGCAATGAAAATGATTTGTGAACTGAAGCAGTCATTTTCCCTTTTTGTTCCATTGAACCTAAAAACTTGTAACGTTACATGTTTAAAATGACATGGGAAAAGGTAAAGGATGAATTAACTTTTCGGTTGAACCGATCTTTCGGTTGAACTGTCTCTTTAAGATTCTGCCTTTCGCGTGGATTACAAGGAAAATGGGATACAGTCGTGTGGAGAATGAGTCTTTTCCGACATGTATCGCTCCTTAAATGGGCCAGGACTCGTATCCCGTCTAATTCTTTTGAAAAGTACCTTTAGTAAAGTAATTTCCTACCTTATTTATTGCAGCCTTGGCAGACATTTTGATATCTTGCTGGCTCCCGGCGTAGCAAGTTTACTGTTGTTGAATATCACTTCACCCAAAACAAAATATTCCTCCTTCGTCCTGCCCAGCAGCCGCCACAGCGCCGGGCAAAGCGGGTTTACTTCTTCTGACCGGCCAAAGACATGTCAACACAACTGAAATCCAGCAGTCCAAAGTTCATCATCTATTATTGCGCGTTAAACACGTACAAACTTCAGAAGCTACGCGAATACCTTGCTTATAGTCTCTTTCTCTTTTTAATAAAGTGAAAAACAACAATGAATCAAGAAAACCTTGCTGTCCTAAAGTCGACCGCGCCACGAAGTTCAATAATATCGATGCGAAACGTCCCACAGTGGCAGAAGTTTCAAAACAGATGAGCTCGAGCCTCGCTTCTCTCCTCTCCCAGCAACAATCATGACATGTCTGACTGGAATGGACCATTGCAGTCCTGCGGGGGTGGTTGGGTGGAAACCGGGACAGTGTGGGCTGTATAACCACAATCCCAGAAATATAATTGTAACTCTTTATGTGTATGCAGCTGTTTAGTGTGTTAGTGTCGCGTGTTATGTAATAAATGTGTGGTTATTTTACATCAACGATAAATGCAACAATAAAAACTAAAGTTACGCCCCCGTGCCTGACCTATTTGTTTTGACCAGGGAGCGGATGGGATGGAGAGAGGGAAGCAAGGTGAAGTGGAATCAGAGTTGTTGCTCCCTGCTTTTCTGTTGGTAGTCGATTAAAAGTTTAAGTAGGAGAAATAAGGAGTTTCTATGTTTTAACGTAAAAAAATAAAATAAAATAATCTCACAAAACAAGTAAAAATTAATTTGTTGGACTGTTAAACACATTTTTAATTAACCAGCCATTCCAAAACGTGTCAAATTAAGCTTGTTTTCTAATTTATAATAAAATTAAAATAGAAATAGAAAATAATAACTATAAAGTCTTTTTTAGTAGTTCCATGTGTTCTGATGTTTGTTTAAACATTCAGTAACTTAAAAAAAATGGTCTTGGAAACAAAATATGCATTCTGTTCAAAACCTAGAAAAGGCAAACTACTTATGCATTCTAATACTTAGACTTTTTATTTATACTTCTAAGACTGTGTGTAATTTAAACTTTAGATCAAGTTTTGGTTGATAACAAACCACTCAGGAAACCTAACGGGACATAATTGCTGTAATACAGACTGCTTCCTGTGGTTTCCGGGTTCCCTCCCATAGGACAGAGCCAGAGAATGCGGTTTGTATTGTTTTAAAAGCAGCATTATGGGCTGTACTTTTTACTGTAAAATGTCAACTTATGTTTGCAACTGATAAAATAAAAGAAAAACTGCTTCTCAAAAGCACAAAATATCCCTGACTCCTTAAGAGTAATCAATCATTTGGTTGTCTTGAGGTCCCTGAAGCATTCCTTGAGTTCAGCAAACAACAGACTAAAATGGTTTAATTTACATTCATTAAGCCAACTGTCTGTAACAAAGGAAGTTAACTGTCTCTGATCTCCAGAGTCATTAAGATGGTAAAGATGTCATTTCTGAAAACAGTCGAAACTAAGGATAACAAAAGATAAATTTTAACTCTGTACCACAATTTCCAAATTAGATACAGAACACACACAAAAAATAGCAAACCAATCCCTTATAAGACATGGGTTACTTTGATGCACCACTTAAGCACAGTCAAAAATAAAAAACATGAATTGTAATCTGAGGAAACCAATTCTTACACTGTTTGAAGACACTGAACTCTAACTATGTTCTCTATTAAAAGTCCATATTGGCTAATGGTCACAAGGTCTCTGCTCGTAGATGTAATTCCACAAATACCTTGATGATTGACAGACAGGTCCAGGAGTGAGGCTAGGGATATTTTGGATTAGTCAAGCTGCTGGATAAATTCTTGTCATAAACCAGACCAGAGGGTTAAACCCAAAATAACTCAGTGTAAGAGGTCACATTCTCTCATAGCTATAGGCTTCAGGAATCATGAAAGGAGGGAGGGAGAGGAAGTGATAGGACAGAGCTATAAAACATTTAAGAAGATAAAGCGACCAATATGTTTGCCCAAAAAGCAATACAAATCCTATACATTTATTACAGAAAGACACTTAAATAAATGCTAAATATTTGCATTGGAGAAGCCATGAATGACTATAACAAATTTAACTCAAAATAAACTGAAACACAAAGGACAATTTCTGCACAGGATGAACCTCAGCGACACAGAAAAAATAACACAAAGAAATAGAATGATAAATACTGCCAACGAGGACAATCGCTCAATCCTCCTCCATCGCATGTTACGATCCGCATCGACCAGCGAGGATATCAGGATATTCAGCATGCTGTTTGTTAGAACAGGCAAATCTCAAATTCCGGAAAACTTCAGAGCATCTCTTTCATGTCTTCAAAGACGCATGTAAAAGACTCAAATGTAAGTCCAAGATGGAGAGGAATGCTAACTGAAAAATGAATGGTTCTGATGGAGTGGAGACAGAGAATTAGTGACAGACAAACACGATTGAAGGCAGCTTTGTCGCGCATGGCTACCCTAAACAGCTCTCGACACGGAGCAACCTGAGGCTTCGCATCAGCCGAAGAGCTCAGGTGTGCTCATGGAAGAGCAAGCACACACACACACACACACACACACACACACACACACACACACACAAAACTCAGTAGGCTTGCCTGTCCGTAGTTAGAGTCTAATGGACAGTGAAAAGTGCAGATCACATGATCTGCATCACCAATGCTCCTTTGAATGTTATATTTTAGAATGTAAGTGGAATGTAAACACATAAATAAAAAGCACATATGTACAGTACACATGACCTACGAAATACACATTACATTTTTTAAAATAATTTTAAAGGAATAAAATGCTAAACCAAAACAAGTTTTAGCTGTAAAATGCATTTATCATGTTAATAAATGCCAAAAATATATATGCATGCATTGTCATATAATTTACAATCAATATGAGATTAAAAAGACAATACATGTAATTTTACACTACATTATTGTTGAATGTACACGTGTACTACTACATACATGTTTAATTAATGTATGTTGCACTGCATTATTTTAGTGTTGTATGTGTTACACTGAATATATTGGTTCAAGGAATGAACATAAATCCATAAATCATCTATGCAAATGCCAAAGGCCTTATGAAATGTTGATTTACATCAATTATATACCAGCTGAAGAAGTCCAGTAGAATGAGGCACCATGGAGAAAGATAAACATAAAAAGAGCTCTGAGCTGCACCTCTGTGAGCAAAAACAACACAGGGAGGTTCGAATCTGAAGCCAGGAACTGCCAACAGACGGATCTGATTCGCTTTTATCTAGTTCTTCTCTTGGCTACACTATACTGACTTCACAATTTTCTGTATTTTCTTTTCATCTACAAAAGTTAAAGATGGTCCAACTTTTTTTGGAGAAAACCATGCTCCATGTGATCTATATAGGTGAGAGTACACTCCCAGAAAATAATGTACAAAAGCTGTTACTGGGTACACTAATATGTACCATTTAGATACTAATCTATACTTTTAAGATACTTTCATGCAGCTATTGGGGTACATAAGTTACAAAAGTGTGGCTTTCGAAATTGTACCACCACAGTGACAGCTTTTGTACTTGTATGGAAACAAGTGTAGTAGAAACACTACTAGTGTATTTAATATGTGGGGAATAGAGGAAAGGGAGAGTGCAGAAAACATTGTGAACCTCGGAGACCTGAGGGAGGGAACAGAGTAGAGGAGAAAATGGTCCAGTTTCACTGTCTGTCTTCATCTGTGCTGAATTAAAAACCAATTGACCTTATCTCGTTTCTAGAGGCTTTATTTACTCTAGACGTTCTTGCCTTTAAGTGCCTCTGGAGGTCAAGCGATGGACTCAACTAAGACTGGAGGTCCTTCTGAAAATCACTTTTAGAATCAGACTCCCAAAATGCAAACCACTAAATAAATAGTTTCAAAACTGAGATTATTTTGTCAGTAAGGCATATATGATTAGTTTTATATTCTGACATCCTTTAAACCATTTAATTACATGGCATTTCCTTTCAGAAGAGATGATTGTGGAATGTTACTCTCAAAGCATCACAATTAGAGTCACGGCTAATCTTAGTTCACTGAGCCCCGAGTGACCTGTCCGTTTAAACCTGATGGTGGTCCCAAACATAGCTACTCCATACAGAAAATACCAACACACAGACCAGCCATAAATCATACATTGGCAGGAAACAAAATTCAGCTTTAGTTCATGGTGTGAGTCACAGTGGGAATGCAGCACAGAGGAGATTGTTTATTCTGAGATTGAATGACCCTCGATGAATGGAGCAGTGGGACACTGAAATGGTGCTTTACTCAAAATTAAAATGAGAAAACAGCTGGATTAAAAGTGCATTGCAATTACATTGTGCAACCCTTTTTAGTCAAGGTCCAGCTGACTTTCCTCAAAATTCCCAAACTTCACAGTATAACTTTACTTTTTAGAATGGTAGAGCAAGATTACAAGGCTAAATTATACATTAAAGGACATGATCAAATACAGCAACATGTTGTTAATTTAAAATGAGCCCAACCCAAAGACTATAAAAGTGAAAATTCTCTGTGTCAAAATTAAGTGTGTATATAAGGGTAAGTCTTTGAAATTTTAATTACTTCATTAGAGAATAGATTCTTTTAATAAACGGAACAACAATACTTTGTGACCTTCAAAACGGCAGCTTAATTGTTTGGTTCTAAAATTAGAAAATATCTGCTTTTTTTCACTCCCTCAAGTGCTGTGGTTACAGGCCAGGCTCAGCCCAGAGAGACTAGCTGTCCTCCATTCAACCCACTGGGTCATGGCCAAATGTGCATGTGCAGAGCTATTAGCCACAGCCACCGCCAGATCAACACACATACTGGTCTTATCAGTTACCAAAAAGCCTAGTTACAAAGCAGACTTCATGTAACTAGGCCCAGACCATATGAGGATGATGCTGCTCCTTTTTTTCTGCCATTTAAAGAGACAGTTCACCCCTTATTCACCAATTAAATAAAATAAAATAATTTGAATAAGTGGAAAGACAATATGTATTTATTTATTTAAATTAGTAATTTTTCGGTAAACTATTCCTTTAAAATGTCGGATTGAGATTTCAGAGATGGACATATGACTTGTTTAGAGTCCATTGTTTTATGGACAAAGATGGCAAACAATGCTCCTTTAATCACACAAAGACATTTATTCAGTGTTCCATGACAATCATAAATACATAACAAACAAATAGTCCTTATTCTTCTCAGACTCCAACAGGCATTTACAGTAATGACATTAACAGGGATAGACAACAGCTTTGTTTTATTTTTGTCCAAGACAATTTTTTCTGAATTTACATGTGTATATATAGACTGTACATTCCAAAACTTTGATGAGTGGAGACAGAGCTCAGCGCACCCTGTGCTTCAATAATTCACATCACAGACTTGGTTACATCATCCTATTTATAAAATCAAAAGCACTTTTATTCTATTTTATTATTTTAATAATTTCCACAAAGCTTATATTACTACTAAAAAGAAAGGCAATATCAAGGTTGACATTTTTTTCTTAATATTATCAGACAGTCGCTGTAATGCATTGACGTGATGAAGTAGATTACAGTAATTAACTTTTGATGAGGGATGACTGTTTTGCAGTTGTGAACATACAAACTGCATAATGCATGTTTCCTTTGTATAGTGCCTATTTCTAGTGTCACTCATTTCCTGGCAAATCACAAATGTGATGTGGACCGCAGAGGGATTCTAGAGAGGAAGCCAAAAATATGTTCATGTAAACATGCAAGCAAACAGATACATAATGCATGAAGCACACACTTCACTATTCATTTCCTCCCTCATCATAAAGGCAGCCATAAGAGACTAATCTCCAAATGGCAGGACCAGTATAGCCGCATATTTACATGTGCAACACACATCATAAGCATAAGCCTCACAATACTCCTTTTACAGTCTCAGCATTGAAGTAAAGTGTGTTTCTGTTACTCACTGGTAGAAAGCTGAGTGTCATTAACTAAGAGTGTTTGACAGGGAGATATAACTGTTTGTCACTGTACCATGGGAAGAATATTCTTACAAACAGCCTCACACGGATGTGAACAAACAGCACCTGTTCACACACAATACAATTTTGCATTCCATTTTGCTGCTTTTCTATTATTTTTCTATGTAAATATGTGCTAGATGGCCTAAAAACACAGCGCTCATGTTAAAATTTCAAAACCACTTCTCTTTTTTTTCTTGTGTCTCGCTATTTAAATAGGAGAACTCTATCAAGTCTAGTACACAGGAATACAAAAGGTATCTTACTGTCATAACTTCTGAAGGGAAAAAAACTTTCTAGTGTCTATGTTTTCATGCATGCTATCAAATTAAATATAGTTGAAAGGGTTTTTGTAAAGTTGTTTGTATATTTGAAGAGTTTGCATCAAAACTGAAGTATAATTTCAGCTTTAGAGTCGGTTCACAAATTCTGGAATGAAAAATGGTCTTGAGTTTTTTTTAACTTGACACTGCATCTTAAAATACATCACTCTTGCACAGAACAAAAAAGAGGAAGAAGAGGCAAAAAGGCAGCACAATAAACATTTTCAATGAAAAACTTTTAAAAGCCAGTGTTGTGGAGTGTAAAACGCATTCTGTGAACCGAAAGCTCATGCTCTCTAAGGCAATATGACATTGGAATTATAGCTAGAATCAGCATGACATATAGAGAGGAGATTGAGTAACTTTTAAAGCTGCGCCTCAGTGAGATGAGACCAATGGCTCACTTTAACAGGTTTATGTATTGAAGTGGGAGGCTTTTCTATGAGATCAGCAGTTAAGATGTCAGATGTGTGGAGTCTTGCTTCTATAGGGGCCATAATAGGATCGCTGCAGAATGAAACCAGGCTACATGTGATAAGTTGTCTTTTTATGTGCATAAAGGGTCATTTAAGCAGTACAGTGGACAATGTACATCAGTCAACAAAACTAATCCACAGCTGCTGATATAAATTGTTCTAGAATGAATGGAGGTTTATACATTAACATTAACTCTTGCATATACGTATAGCTCCAAGATAATGAATCAGATCACAAAGATTGGGTTTTTCATTTTCACTGTCCTAGTTTTTAATCATTTTTGCATGGAGCCCCTCACATGGCATGCAGGAAAAAAATAGTAGGCTAAATCATGTGCGCGATTTATAAATCGAGGGAACAAATTAGTAAACTGTGCACATGAATTAGCAAATCGAGGGAATGAAACAGTAATTATCTGCACGTTTTAGTACAGGGAACGAATTAGTAAATCGTGCATGTGATTAATTTATTTTTTCTTGCATGTCATGTGTGAAGATCCATATTTTTGTAAACAGATTTTTGGATGGAAAAAACTGGTTAGGCATGTTTTGAAACATTGTAGCCTGTTTAAACTGGTTTAGGCTGGTCCTTGGTCATGAGCTGGTTTATGCTGGTTATAAGCTGATCCTGAGCAGAACATGCCACTGAGCATTTGCTTTTATTTTTGCAAAATTATAAGCAATTTGAATTATTTTGCAAAGCAACTGGTTTCAAAGTTTTGAAAAGCTTTGCTTTTCTCACGATCACTACCAGACGGACATTTGTGGCCTTTGCACCACAAAAGCAGTACATGTTCAACATTAAAAACGTCTGGGTTGGAAATCAGATATTCTCTGAGAAGGCACTTCTTTTAAGTAAGTACTAGCTTTGCTACCATTTAAATGTATGTTTTATATACATAATATAAATAAAATCTAGAAATACATCATCCGTCATATAATTTATAGCATCATTTGTGTGCGTCACTGTAAAGCTGTAAAAAAAAATTGCCTTAAAAATTGTCCAAATGAAGTCCTTACTAATGCATATTACTAAATAAAAATGAAGTTTTGATATATTTACGGTATTTTCATGGATCTTTACTTAATATTCTAATGATTTTTTGACTTAAAAGAAAAATCAATAATTTTGACCCATACAATGTATTTTTGGCTATTGCTACAAATATACCTGATTGACTTAAGACTGGTTTTGTGGTCCTGGTGTCACATATTCAGATACAGCTCATGTTTCAAGGTCCTGCATTCTTAGCCATTCTGAGGTCATGCCCACTAACTGTTCAAGAAGTAACACACAATTAGTACTGTAACCATTGCTATCAGTAAGCAGAACGTGCAGGTCAAGGCTGCTCTAGTACACAATATGTTCCACATGCTCACCTCCGCACCGTACCCTGGTCACACTGTAACTTCATTAGCCTATAGCGCTGCTGTAAAATCAATTTTACACAGACTTCAGCTCTTGTCAATCTCTAGTCTTCACCAGTATTCAATTAAAACTGGTTAAGGGTCAAATGTTACTTCCACAGGCACTACTCTCATGAATGGGAACAGTTGTAACAGTTTGGGTCAGTCATGCTTCAAGCCTCTAGCATCTGTGTCATGTTTTATCCTAGTATGTAAGAATGTTGATAAATGGTTTAGGATACCAACTGTACTGATGACATTTGCAACAAATGCCACTGTGATGGCTCAACTATGACAACTGTGGGTCAAGTTGTGCATTGTACATCACTGTTCATATTACCTGGGATTTAAGATTGTCTTTGAAGAATATCATATTGTAATGCTATTGCAGTGTTAACATGAGATAAGCATAGCTTGTACTTGGAAAGTTCGGTAGTTCAACTGAAGGACAAATGTAGATTGAATATTTTCATACATATGTGACAATGTTTTCTCACAGCTGTTCCCTATGTATGGCATTTTCATTTTCTCTCCTCAGAATTTCCCAGAAAAGATCCACAATGTCCAGACGCGAGGAAGGAAAAAGACATTTACATGGTCAAGGTCATCTGTGACGTAAATAATGACACATGACTGCAGATGCCCCTCAGCCTAAATCACAAAATCATGATGCAGTCAGCATGAGAGCTGAGGCTAACTCACTGCCATCCGCAGTTTATTTTCAATAAAGGGTCTCCGATGCATGCAAGTACAAGCAAAAATGATTTTCGAGATGAATACAGCAGAAAACATTTAAAGGTTTCAACACAGAATAATGTAGTCCACGTATAAACAGGCATTACTTATGATTATTTGTTATATTTACAATGAGTCCTCCAGTATCAATTCTCAAGAAAAACATCTGCGTGTTTCAAAGGTGTAAAAATTTTAAGAAGCAAAATGCACAAAAGCATTATGAAGCAGATGCACCAAAATAAAATGAATAAAGATGCCTTTTTGTTTACAATTCATGAACACATTAGACAAATTTCCAGTCTGAAGAGCTCAATGCGTTAAGGAGATCATAAAGTTGGTCTGGCTGAACCTGGTTCTGTCAGGAAGAGAGGTCGTTCGGGCATTAAGCATGCCAAAGGCAGAGAGTAAACACAGACCTGGCATCATGACAGACAGAGCTCTGCACACATTCAACTGTTAAAAGTCTCAAGCAAATGTAAGCAAACAGGACCAGAGCACCGTTCCTCTCCGAGCATGACTGTTTCCTGCTTTAAAATCAATCTGATAGACTAATACAGAACGCTCATAACAGGTTTAATATCTCTAATCCCATCTAATAATACATAAAAGATTTGCTCAACCGTCAAGCCATTTATCATACTATTGCAACTGGATTGGAATGAAGCTTGTTAGAAAGACAATCAGAGTGAAGGAAAAATTACAGAGCTCTTCAGTCAGAAACGTCTACTCAGCACCATTGCGTGTGCCTGACAAATGTACGTGCAACACACTGTACACACTTACTACCATTCAAAAGTCTGGGCTTGGTTAGATTTTAGACAAAGTCTCTTATAAACTCACCAAAAACAGTAAAAACACAAAAAATGTGATTTATGATTACAATTTACAATAACTGTTTTCTGTTTTAATATATTTTAAAATGCAGTTTATTCCTGTGATGCAAAGCAAAATTTTCAACAGACATTACTCACGTCTTCAGTGTCAGATGATCTTTCAGAAAACATTGTAATATGCTGATTTGGTGCTGCTTAAATGTATTTTAAAATCTCTCTGAACCCTAATATTCAAATAATAGAGCAAGTAGACTTATTACCATGACATGAAATGGAGATAAGCAGGGGAGTTACGGAGGAGGTGAAATTTAGCTTAAGCATGTCAAGTAAAATATAGGATGAGGAAAAGTAACAGGAAGAGACACCAAAAAAAAAACAAAAAAAACAAAAAACAAAGAGAAACAAGAGTAAGATGGGCTCATTAAGAGTTAGACAATGCCAAGAGCATTTTGTGATTTAAAGACTCCTCATCCATAACACACTGACATCCCAGAGTCATGAGATTCCTCAGTTCGACACTCACACAAGAGCTCCACGAAGAATTACCCAAATCAAGAAGAACGAGAGTGGGAGGTCTTATAAATTCTCCTCTTTGCAGGTGAACTGCTTCTTAAAGAGGTCACATTATGAGTGATTGTGGGAAGATGAGAGAAATGGGACTGCCTGTGTGTGCTGAATTGAGTTATGCTCCAATCAGAGCAGCCTGTGAGGCAGGAGGGTGAGCGCTAAATCTGATTTTGTGCTGTGCGGATGGGACTAGGTAATGTGATTCATGGTAAATGGGGGTAATAATGCTCTGATAATGTCACCGGAGTCAGCCATGATTAAAACCCTACTTTGATCAGGTCTGAAGGTACTATCTCAGCAGTTCTGCTGGAAATCTCTCCATGTCAAAGCTAAGCTGAAATCAGCCACAAAGGGAGCATTTAAAGGAACAGCCATGTGACTGACAGCTCTATTGGGAGATTTGGCTCCAGAGCTCAACCTTCACTAGCAAGTAGGGGTTCACGATTAACTGAAATGAAATTGAAATTGCGATATGCATTGATTTAATTAAATAACTATAGCCTGCATGGGCTGTATCCTTCAAAGCAAACACTTGTGATGGTTCATGATATTCTAATTATAAGTGATAATGGTTCATAGTGAATGCTCCTCCACACCAAATTCATTTCTAAGTATGGCTAGCTTATAATTATCATTCATTTATGATCACAATGAAACAGAAGTAGTGACATTTTTCCTTGTGTAAAGAAAATGTAAAAGAAAAGTAGGTTTATGACTTGGTTCTATTGAGTTGGTGTTGACTAAACTTGCAGTCTATTATGACTAAATGATTGGAGAATTTTGGCATATTATCACCAGAATGAGGTCTGTCATTTTACCTGAAGATCAATTATGATATTTTGATCAACAATAACAACAACAACAAATCTGTAAAAATATAAATTTTCTGTACTGATTCTACAGGTATTTTACCTTTATTTTGAATGTTGCACCACATTAGTAAATATCAGTAAAATTAATAGATAAAGTATTGTCCTTTTTTAAACTGAAGGTCAGAAAAAAAAGAGAAATAAAGATAAGCATGGAAAATATTATTATTGTTCTGTAAAATAAACAAAAGTATCATTACTATTAAATGTTACATTATTATTAAAATATTTTGCAGAATTTATTTAGTAAAAATTTTTATTATTTTGCATGGCACTGCATTGCATTGGTACTGTACCTAGACTTACAGTAAAAGTCAATATTTGGATGGATGGAAGGATGGAATGGATCTGTCTTCTTGTATCATTTGATGTGTGTGTTTCTAAACATAGACTGATGCTAATAGGTGGAGACTGAAAGGATAACAGGAAGTTCCTCAGATAGCAAACTGCTTCTCCATCACAGGAAATATGGTGCCTGGCGCCAGAGCATGCTGGGACATGTTAGTGTGTAAGCCAGGCCACTCTTAGTAATCTGCCCTATAGTGGTGCCAGGATCAAGCTTTATCAGCTTTAGTGTTCAGTGGGAGAGCACAAGTCCCACCAGTCAATTCTTACCCCTAATGCTTTACACAACAGGTACTAATGCCAAGTGATTACCCTGTGCTGTTTTAGCACATTCACTGCTTGTAGACCACAGAGGCTACCACGTCTCTCTGAAGGGGGTCAGTCTGATGAGCTCAGCAGAACAGGGATCCCCCAGCTGAAAGCCAGTCTAAACCAGACACAGGGAGACGGGGAGGGACCGCTGCCGTCTGTTGCTGCTATGGTAAGTGGACGACTGAAATGTAGCTCACTGCTGTAGTCTGGGACAAAAACATTGTACTTTGCAAATACAGAGAACCGGGAAACACCATTTGTGTGTTTGTGTCCGGACAAGAGTAAAAGTAAAATATGTATAAATAAGAGTTTGCATTTCCCATGACAGTAGTCACGCCTAAGACAATTTACACAATACTGTTCAAAAGTTTAGGGTTGGCAAGATATTAAAAAAATGCTTTTGAAATACGGTTTCCTATTTTATTTAGTAATTTATTCCTGTGAATTATCAGCAGTGATTATTCCAGATATCAGCGTCACATAATCCTAATCATTCTGATATGCTGATTTGCTGCACAAGAAATTTTTTTTAATCAAAGTGAATGTGACGTGACATAAAGCCAAGTATGGTGACCCATACTCAGAATTCGTGCTCTGCATTTAACCCATCCAAAGTGCACGCACTCACTCAGAGCAGTGGGCAGCCATTTAGGCTGCGGCGCCCGGGAAGCAATTGGGTTTGGTGTCGTGCTCAAGGGCACCTCAGTCGTGGTATTGCCGGCCTGAGACTCAAACCCACAACCCTAGGGTTAGGAGTCAAACTCTCTAACCACTAGGCCACGACTTCCCCATTTCTGGTTATTATCATTGCTTCATATTTTTGTGAAAACTGTGATACATTTCATTTTTCAGGATTCTTGAACAGAAAGTTCAAAAGAACAACATTTATTTGAAATGAAAAATCTTTTGTAATATTATAAATGTCTTTATTGGCACTTAATTCACCCTTGCTGAACAAAATGTATATTATTTTCTCAATAAATAAATAAAAAATCTTACCAACCCTAAACATTTGAATGCCAACTGATACTATCATAAAGTAGTTAATTTAGCATGTATATATTCATATATAATTGTAAAACCAGATATTTCAGTTTTAACATAGTAATAGATATCAATCTATAGACGTGACTGGAGGTCCATCTGATTTTTCATTCTCTTGATTTTTTTTTCTTTCTTGGTCTCTGTCAGTATTTCTGTCTTTGTCATAAATGCACACACAAATATCCACTCTCTCACACACTCAGGCTTATAGGAAGGTCAACAGCTGAGGCTTGAGGGAAAGTCAGCTGCTGTGTGGGAGTTTCACTTTTTTGATAATTTTTCTCAAAATGTGACATTGAGTCATTACAATCCCAAAAGTATGACTACTGACACAGCCTTACAGCCCATGTCCACTGGTGCAGAAGAATCCCAGGCAATAGAGCTCAAAACTCTAGAAGCCTGAGTCTGTAAAATGTACGATGTAAATGTACAGTATATCCTTTATGATTGATGTCAGCACACACTCAAAATAAATAATAAATTACATAAATACTGTTCAAAAGTTTGGGGTCAATAAGATTGTTTTTAAAATATTTTTATTTCAAATAAATGCTTTATGTATGTATTTTATTTATTTATTTTTATTGTTATTTTTTGAGTACCAAACCAGCATATCAGAATGATTTCTGAAGGATCATGTGACTATTGAAAATGCAGCTCTGACATCACAGGAATAACTTTAAAAAATAAAAAAAATACAATTTAAAACAGTTCTTTTAAATTGTAATCATATTCACAATATTATTGTATTATTTTGTAGCAAACAAATGCAGTCCTTTGAGCAGAAGAGACTTATTTCAAAGAAAAAAAAAATCACAAACTGAATGGTAATATACAGCATGTGTACTCACATCACTAGTTGTGCTGAGGCGTGTTTACTTTTTTAATGAGAGTTCAAGTAAAGTCTTACTGGATGCTGGTGTGTGGAGCAGTACTGTCAGATGGTGGAGTGCTTATGCACTGCTGATCAATTACATGATGGATTGGGAGGGAGGGAGCAGAATGTGACTGAGAGACTATCCTGTAGCCATGCATTGACATCAGTGATGTCTGAAGTAATACATCGCTTCAGCATGCCAGCCTTTCTTCTCTTTCCCTTACTGTGAATTTTGTTTTATGCCTTAGTCTCTTAACCCCTCCATTATTTATTGGAGTGCATGGAGATACTGCCACCTCCAAAGAATTTGTAAATATACTAGTGAAATAGTAAACATAGATGTATAGTAAAAATGTATATACTAGTAAATATACAAAATGTATTTGTCAAATGTGCAACAACATGGCAGCAATACTCACTGAACATAAAACGCGGCATTCTATGAGCTCTTAAGACTGGTTAGATATACATTGTAAATATATTTTGATATATTTAAGAAATAAAGTATAAATATATATATATATATGTGTGTGTGTGTGTGTGTATATATATATATTATATACATATAAAGCAAGTAGTATGTTTTAAGAAAGGAACATATATAATAAACTTGTGATAATATAAGGCAATTCAATTGAACATTTTTTTTAATTGTAGGTGTGTGCAAATTCTGATAATGTTAAAAGAAGCAATAAGTAAAGAAAAAAATATTGTACATTATTACCATCTACTAAAAATAAATAATTTATTCCATTCACTCAAATTTTACAACACTATAAATTCAGACTGTTGAACCATTGTGCATAACTCATTGAGCTATAAGCTCTACCGGACCTCTATTTATTAAAGCAGTATGAAGAAATGCTCCGATTACTTAAATGGATATTCAATAAATTTCTCTTTACTCTTTGATTATTCGCTACAGCACAGATTCAAATGCTAAATTAACCATTCAATCAAGAGTGACTAATCCTTTCTTAATTCCAAGCATCTTTGGAAATGTATAAAATGATTCTAAAGGAGACTTACATGGATTGAAAGCATTCCCGTCTGCTGAAAATAAATTGTATGCATTCCAAAGGAAAGGAAAATGCATTAACGTTTGGGAATGGGATGAAATATAGCATATGAATTAATTACACATTCATGATGTTATTCCACCAATTTGGGTTGCAGTTTTTATGAGACTTGCATAGAACTGCTGTAAAAGTCAAAAATCTTTTATGTTTTAAGGATGCAAATTATCATGAGAATAAGTTCTATATCCAGATGAACTTAATTAATGTTTCAGGAGAAACAAAAAACAGCTTTTTCTGTCTCTGTTTACTCTTCTATAATAAATCAAAATACATAATTCATAGCTTCCTCTTCTATTCATGCATTGACATGTTGTTCTGCCCAGCAACTATAAAGATTGACCCCTGAAGCCCGATGGGTAATGAAGAAGGATTCTGCACACAGAAGAGTGTGTGTGTGAGTCAGTTGCGTCACAGCCTCACAAATGCGCCCTGACATGCACCAAGGCTGTGTCATAATTCAGATGACACCGCGGGTGATTGGCGCACTGGTATCGATTTAAAAACCGGTCGCTCTAAAATTAGAGTCTCCTCACATCTGTGACAGGGACACAGGCACAATCAGCAGGGCATTCTGGAGCCTGGACTCGTTTGACAGGGCACTCCCATTGTGGCCTAGTTGAGTGGAAGGGGGACCAGCCATCATAACAGAAACATTCCAAAGCACATTCCTCACAAAGCCTCACTCTTAATTTCATTAAACTGTGAGGAATGTCTGAGCACACAGGAGGTCTTCATTCTACCCCCACAGAAAGAAAGAGAAAGAAGCGGAAATGAAAAACACAAGAGGTCTTGTCTGAGGTCTGTTGGTCAAGGCACCTGCATAAATGCACAAGGTAAAAAGACAACACAGGCATTTCATATGCTCTCAATATGCTTCATATGCTCTCACATGTTCACAAAAACATGCAAGCAACTCATTCTCAAAAAGCTTTTTGTATAACGCACAATATTAAAGTTCCCATGTTAAAATTTGACTATATATATATATATATATATATATATATATATATATATATACACATTTAAAAAACAGTAGTAAACACATACAGTATTCTGCTATACATTGTGTGCATAATTACTATGCAAGTTGCTATTTTGATTCATGTTTTTTCCCAAGCACATTTTACCAATTCCAAACCACATCAATCTTCATAACTAATATTAATTTTGTATTTAATCATTGATAAGTCACAAAAGAAGTGTGTTTTTGGTTGCCAGGGCAAGACAACCCTGCACAGATTACCAAAAGAGAAACAGCATTAAGGGACCACTGGATGGAGTTTATTTTTACAGAGCATCAACGGAGTTGTGCAAGTGTTTTTGTTTGTTCCCTGCATTTCGGATTGCACATCGTTTATTTCTTAAGGATAATGCAGTCCCAACGGAAAAGGGTCACGATCGTGTGTTGGAACCGCATGCGGTGAGTAAAACTGCTTCAAATATCTCTGTGTTGTGAACTTAGCTATCAGCCCGTAAGCACATCAAGTAAACAACATGCGATGTTGTCATCAAACTGCACTTTCCACATGTACAGCTTAAAAAAAAAAAGACGACATAAAGTGGAACTTAGTCATTTTCCAAAACCGCTAAGCAAATATATACAGTTTCAGTACATACCACATAGCATAGCGCCTTTGCTGATGCTGCTCTTGTTAAATTTCAGCCTCTGGATCTGTGTCACAGCTTCCACATGCTCTCAACTCAAAAGCCTACTGGCGCTCGTGATTCTTTAGCTCCGCCCACACGTCACGCCTCTAGGCGCTCGTGTTTTTCCGGGAAAAATCGGTACAGACTATCTTTCTCTTTTAAATATAATAAAAATAAAGACTTTTTGGAGTTATGAAGGATGCAGTACTACTCTATAGGTACTCAAGATTAACAGGATATTGAGTGAAAACGAGCATTTCACCCCCCCTTTAAGAAGTCAAAAATTATTAAATGCCCATGAGAAGGATGCAATACCATTGCAATACTAGAATTTGCAAAGTTAAGGCATGACCGTTGGACAGCAAAATGCTCAAGTATGTATTTATGCCAAATAGCAGAGCCGGACATTCATGAATTGGATATATTATTGGTTAATCTATACTGGGCAAGACATGAAAAGAAAGCACAGGAACAACTGGCTGTCTATGTACACATGTTTCTCTGCTTGCATACACACATACATGTGTGAGCGGGATTAAAGGTTCACTGAAGTGCTCTGTCTGGTGTGTTTGGACGGGCCGGTGAGTTCTCAGATGATCAATGACATCATGGATTCACAAGGATGAGCTTTAATCACCAGCATTAATTAGCCTCTCCTTTCATCTTGGCCTGCTGTGCACTAGAACAACACTTTATCTTGTGCGCTCTCTTTTTAACATCTCTGGTTCTTTCTCTCCTCCGGATCTTCCCTACTCTTTCACTCGCACCTTTTTCACTTCTTTCGTTATTTCTGTTTTGTAAGATGTTTTCACTCTTATTAAATCCAGCTGCTGTTGTCATGATACACTTCATTCCTGATAAGGGTGTAGGCTAAGATATTCCAGGAACAGGGTGGTAGAGTATCTTCTTTTTTTGCACACATCTCAGAGAAACCTCCCCAATGCTGTGCAATACAACATCTGGGAATTATTACTAAGGGTTCATGATAACAAAAACAATGTAATCTCAGACACCGATCCCCTTCATGTCTGGATAAAACTGATGAATTTACTCCAAAATAAGTTGGATCGAACAATGTTTATGAGATATAAAGACTGGTAGATGTCACAAGGAGAGGGGGAAGCAAATCAGACATTTACTGATTAACTGCACAGTAAAAGAGCCAGACAGCTACATAAATCAACACCCCTTCTCCTTTCCAACAGCTATCAATTTACTCCAGTGGTAGCTGTTCAATTTAATAAACAAAAGCTGTAAGCTTTACTGATGGCAGACTTAATCCTAAGAGAGAAAAAAATCATGGGACATCGTTCTAAACACATACACACACAAATAAATAATAACAAAATAATCGCAGAAGATGATCCTGGTTATGATTTCTCGTACAAAATGAAATCCAATGAGAGAAAGACCCCAGCATTGTCTGGAAGTCCCTATCTGAGACTGTCTCACTACAACAGTAACAGTATCTTACTGAATGAAAACAGGGTGAGCAGTGTAGTGTACACTTAATCCCTCAGAACAGCCGAAGCATTAGCTGAGAGGAAGTCATGAGTGCTGTTGGGACGATACCTGTTTGAGTGAGATAAATTATATAACATGTAATATTTCCATTCAGAGAATGACCGTTTTTTTGTGGACCCCTTCCTACATTTCACAAGTTTGAGAAGAGAGAGAATAAGAATTTGAAGGAAGAAAGAGTCAATCCTAACAGAGCTAATAAATTTCTCAAACTACTTCATGCTTTAATAACGCTGACCAGCAATATAACCACATAAACTGTGGAGTTTACTTATTTACATCTGGGTGCAGATGGATGCCAGGGATGCAGTTTCAGCAATTGAAGAAATCATGTTCACTACTAAAGTAATTTCACTGAAAGCCTGACTCATGAGAAAAATAACTGTACAAATATATACACACGTCATCCTGCAGTTTTGTGTCATACAGGGGACGTTTCTGTCATATATCATAATTAATGAGCCTCTTTTTCAGTATTTTGAAGTACCTTGGAAAATTGCAACACATAAAGCTCAAGGTCTCTTACTCAGAAATGTTCAGTTTTAAGGGGTTTCTTCAAACAGGCTACATAAATCCACATAAAATGCCTTCATTCTCCATCTTCTCAAAATAGACCAAAGCACAAGGACTTACTCTTCAATTTCTGATTCAATATTACTTCAGTCTCTCATTTCCCTCTCTCCATACTGTACCAGCAAGACAGAAAACAAGAGGTGGCAGTGTACAGTATATAAACTTTACAGAAAGATAACTATCTCCACTGGCGGCCACTATAATATCAATTGAGTTAATTAAATCATCTAGCAAGTTCTCTGTCGGGAGAAGCTCAGTTTTGAGGTCCACTCAAGCTTCATCAATGTCACTGCACACTGAGTGTCGTCTTCTTCCCTACATGTCCACCCATCAGGGAACAAGTGCACTTTCACACTGATTTAAAGCACTGTGCTCCACACAGCATGGCAGGCCTAATCAAGTTAACAGGCTCTTCTTTATTGAGTGTTGCTCTCAAGGCAACCCCAAACAGATCAAAAGACATCACAGCTCTCAAATACAGCACTGAGGCACAGTGAGCTGGAGTAAAGGAATGTGTTTTAACTCATATTTATATGGTATGAGAGCATGCTGTGTGCAGTTTGGTCCGAACAGTTTTAGTGTAGATAGAGAATGTGGTAAAACTCTGACCTCTGCAGGACACTATGAGAAATACAGCCAATTTGAGCTCTGCGTCCATAAATGCATTACATTTGGTCTGACTAGAGATTATTTTGTGGCATTTATATTCAAATGTTTAACATTTAACGCACATCATTTATTTCAACATTTGTCTTATCTTGACCCACTGTTTAAGGAAAATATTACATCAAGCAAATTAGATGAATCATGTTAAAATAAATGTAAATGTATTTCAATCTATTATTTTTAGTGTGTAAAAGATGGAAATGTGCGGGTTTGAAGGGACAGTTCACCCAAAAATTAAAACTCCATTATCATTTTCTCATCCTCATATCACTATAAACCTTAAGTTATGGAAAGCAATACAAGTTTGGAATGAAAAGGGTGAAAAATGATAATAATTTTCATTTTTTGAGTGAACTATCACTTTAAGCCATGAAGCTGATTTTTCCATCTGAGATAACTTACCGTCATGGAGTAATGTATGTAAATCTAACAGTACACAAATATTATGCTGACATGATAGAACTAACAAGTGATTCTGCAGGCATTTACTCACAAACGTCATTTTAACCCTTTAAGTTTAGAGCTCTGCATGGTCAATTTCTAAGACTCCAAGAATATTCTCAACATTGGTTCTGTGAGTGTATATTTGATATTCAATAAAAATCCATCTGTTTTCAGCACAAAATTGAGGAGCAAATAAAAACCTGACTCAAATTAATCATGATAGCCTCTTTTAAATTAAATGATCTGAGCATTGATTAAGCGATTTATCAAACCTAGCCATCATAAATCTGGCCAATAAAAAGTAAAGCGGAAATACTACAGCATTGACTGACCTGTGACCTTCAATGCGACAGCATATTTTTCCACATAATTGCTTTAGCTCATGCTTAAGGGAACGGTCAATATCTGCTTGACTCTATATGGCTTTGAAGAGCAGTTTCTCTTAGTCTGTTTTATTTGGTGTTCCTTTGGTGAAATCTCCTCCTACACCTCTTTCTGTGTCTAATTCACTCCCTCTCTCACAGACACACACAGAAGCAGACAATGTGGAGCTCTGGCAGGAGATCACAGTATATTTACTGACTGAAGTAGCTCCAGACAGCAGCCCACTGGTCAGCTCTGCTCAGCCTCTTTAAAAGGTTTCCATTAGACCCCATCACTTCTTTTAAACTCCTCCAGAGCATTCTTTTATAAAGGGACCTTAAACAAACCATTCCCTTATTTAATGGAATTTGGCCGAGGAGGCATGAAGGCAATGCAGGGAGCATCCCGCCACAGGTAGAGGACAGAAATAGCAGCTCTGATCCTAATGGGGCACAGCAGAGGGGATGGACCATGATGAATCAAGCCTGAGGGTACAGGGCTGCACTGGGTACAAATCACACAGGTCCACACAGACAGAAAACACTGTTTGCTCATGAACACTCATACCAACCGAGCACATACAGTACTGTTTGAACAACACCCACATGGTTAATAGATGATGTTGCAAGAAAATGATCCATGCTCTTTCCATATTTCTGAGTGCTAAATGATTCACACTGATGTTTATAAAAGCAGAAACAGAATACATGCCAAATGATCTTCCTTAATCAGGTCACTTTTCTCAAGTATCATCACCCTCTTTTATCTCCCTCATGCTGTGGTGAGCTCTCATGAGCATGAAACAGGAAACCCCAGGCTTTTGAAAATCAAAAAGAATACACCTCGGGTACAGCGGAGTAACACAACAGATTAACGTTTAGATGAGTTAAGAGCACTTTGATTTCTTTCTAAGAATAATTTATGGGGAAATTTGTTAAGAAAGAAAGAAAGAAAGAAAGTCCTCATTTTGCAGTAAATGTTAAGTTTTTTTTTCATTTCATTCATTTCATTTATTCATTTAGCTGACGCTTTTATCCAAAGCAACTTATAATTGCTATATATATATATCAGAGGTCACACGCCTCTGGAGCAACTAGGGGTTAAGTGTCTTGCTCAGGGACACATTGGTGCCTCACAGTGGATTCGAACCCGGGTCTCTCACACCAAAGGCATGCGTCTTATCCACTGCGCCAACACCACCCTTTTTTTTTGCAAAAAAAGCAAAAAGCAAAAAAAAAAAAAAAAAGATAATAATAACAAAGCTGATTTATGTAAACATGTTCTCTGTTTCTCTGTTATATTATTGAGAAAAATATACCCAGACACCCATCATATACCCATCAATAAAATAATGTCACCATACAAAGATGATTAATGATCCTAAAATAAGCTTCATTTTAAGGTTATTATATTTAACTAAAACTTTGAGTGTGTGTGTCGGGTCGGGGGGTGTTTAGGTATAAAAATTATGCATTTTTCATTTTGAATAATTTCAGTTGAAATAATCTAATATATATAACTGAATGAACTATTAAAACATCATAATCTATTTAAAAAAAACTAATGAAATGACAAAACCATTTAATAAATTTTAACAGAAAACACTTATATAATCAAATTCAAGATATTAACAGAAATGTAATAGTATATAAATGATACTAAAATATCACTGCTGAATTTTCTTGAATTTATTTAGCTTTTGAGTTGAAATATGACCTGGATATGCTACTGTGACCATATTTAAATTCAAAGGGGAAAAATATTCATGAGCAAAGATTTTAGTCATAATGCTGAGGAAAGTCAAATAAATAAATAAATACAATAAAACAACAAACCTCAAAATATTTGCTACATCTACAGCTCACATTTCATTCACCTGCATGGTTGCTTTTTTTAAATCTCAGAACAGCCCTGTCATCCTCTCCTGGGGTCAGATATCACCCACACCAGTGAAGGTGTAAAGAGCTCCAAGGAGGAATGAATTTGTGAAGGGAAGTGAAGCAGAATGCTTATTTTCACTGTTTCCTGTAAATAAGACATGCAGCATCCAAGCCTAAAGCTGCTCAACATGGCTTTCATCCTCTTACTGTAGAATAGCCTTTCTCAGAATTAAACAGCTCAGTTTAATTCAGGACCAAAGCAGAGTTTATATGAATACACATGTACGCCTAAAGACATCCCCGTCTTCAGTTCAAAGCTGGGTGAATTGGAAAGATCTGATCTTGTATGAACACTGTGTCTACCCTCTCTTTCTCTCTTTCTCTCTCTCTCGCTCTCTCCCTTTCACATCGTATACCACTTTATTTACCCCCACCTTCTTCAGTCTCTCATTCTCGTATGCTCCCTCCATTAAATAAAGAATTTCCCAAGAATCATTCTTCTTCTCCCCCCCTCTGCCATCAGCCAACTGTGTTTCCATAGCAACAGACTAAAAGACTTGAATCCTCCGGCTCACACAGAATCAGTGGTGGCAGGCACATTTCAGGGGCGACTGAACCTGTTGGTGTTTGATGTTACAAGTGTGCAGCAAATGCAAGTAAAACTAAACCAATGGGTGCATGTTACCATAATACATCCTAAACGCTGTGTGCATAACGCGACATAATGATATAATACATCATTCTGATAAATGAAACACCAGGGTGGAAATGACAAAGTGGCCTCACTACTGTTTTCAAAGCATCCTGCAAATGGCTCAATGTGCTTTGTCTATATTAATAAGCTGAGCAACATTTACTTTACTTAAGATAACCATAGCAATGCAAATTGATGATTTGGAGAATCTATAATGACAGAAATCAATACACAAGAATGGAAGGCAGCACACACACACAAACATGGTAAAAATACACACTATATGACACAGGTACACGTCTAATCCACTCTGCTTGCGCTCATACAGCTCATCGTAAATCAAAATTCCATCAATTGCCTCTGAGCTTTGATTTCTCCCCTGACCTTCTGCATGTCCATGTAAAATGTATGACGTTTTGGAGCAATGGAACATCCTCAGGCATGTTTCTAAGCTTCATTTTAAACACTCAGATTCCAATAAAGGATCACCAGCTCCACATACAGTATATTAATTCCTAAGGAAACAAAGGCTTTTAATAAAAGCATGTAGCACGCTACATCTCAAAAGAACAGCATGTTCTACAGAGCAAGAGAAGTGCATTTAATATCCAGCCTTGTTATTCCCCGGCGTCAACAACAGCGTTTGGGCTACAAAGGGGTCTAAGCTAAAATATACTTTAAGACTAGGCAGTGTGTCTCGGTTTCATCTGCCAATTGTGCAGCATTGTGTATGTTTGTGTTTAATTGCATTGGGTTGCATTGGTTGCAGACAGGGGTGAAGAAGCAGGTGGTAGAGGGGGAGGGGTGATATCTGGCAGAATGACTGCGTTCCTCACAGAGTGCAACATCTCACCAGACACAGCAGATATCACCTGTAACATATGCCTAGCAAAAGTGCATTAGCAGCTAATCTGGTTTGCTGGGAAGATGTTGTTTGTTTTCTTGCTTGTTTACTTGTTGTGCTTATTGCATTACATTCAATGCAAAGCAAGGCATCTGTGCGTAAGAGTTTTTGTTCTATTGTTATTGATTTTCGGTTCTGAAGAGGAAATTGGACACAGTTATTGAGATATTAAATATATGCCGGCCCCCAGATACTGAATGAATGGTTTGTATGCTGTGCCAGCGAGGTCCTAATTCACTGCTGGGAGTCTTTCATAACCAAATCAGCCATCAGACTAATACAGACTAACATCTCTTTGAATCGGGAAACATCAGATTTTCAAAACTGGTCGCCAAGCTTACAATTAAATTTCATGTTTGAAATCACCGATGAAATTTGACAACAACTGTATCATAAATGTTGTTTATTTTGCTCAAATAGAGTAAAAAAAAAAAAAAAAAAAAGTATTTTTCAGGCTAGATCAGCCAGTGCGCATGCTCAGTCCTGGGCACAGTCGCAGATTACTTAATAGGGACTTTAAGCAACAAAAGCTGATGGAACGGCAAAGAAAGTGTGATTGCTCAAGCGAGACTTTAGGTGCTACTTCGTGATGTGTACATTGTAATGGTCTACTACTGAAGTACAGCTAATTTGCCATAGTCACTATGTGACAGATTAAAAGATGAGTATATTTCGCAAGGTAAATATAGGTTTTTAGACTTAATGGCATCATACAAGACTAAAAACTCTTCTATTCTTCTAAAAATAAGTTGCAGTTTAATGCCAAATGCACGATTTCTCTTGTCAATTTAAATGAAAATAAATTTAAATTTACATTTTTTATTATGCTAAATGGGTTGAGTCGCCACCTACTGGTGAAAGACGTAAACTGCAGACTCACCATGGATCATTTAAACACAGACAAGCAGAGTGATAAAAACTATTCAAAGAATATAAATATGTACATGTACATGTATGCAATTATGACTGAGTACATTATGTTTCCTGCAAACTTCAAAACATTTATTAAACATTAATGAAATATTCATGAAAGCATCCAGTCCTGAAACCTGTGAGAAAATGTTTTTGTCTAATTTTTGACCAAAGACAGAGGAGAGCAGGTCAGTGATTTATCCTCTCATGTCTCTCAGTGAGCATCCCAACCCGATCTCTTCCTCAGACACAGCAGGCTGTTCTAAATTATTGATCTGTGTTCTTTTGTCCCACATAATTTAGAAGCTATTTTGCATTTAAAGACAGATGAAGGAGTCAGTGGTTTGCTCTGAATAATTAATCGTGGCCTCTGTTTAACAGTCCAGAGCTCTGGATCTCTCCTCAGAGAGCTTTTTTTTTTTCTTTCCTGAAAAAGCTGCTGTAATGGAACAAAAACTGGTGTGTAATGATGCCAGACATTTTTTTTAAATGGTAACTTTTGCATATAGCATTCATCCACTTAAAATTCTGCAGTCAAAACATCTAGCCCTCCCCCCCTTGTCATGAGGATAGTGATGTGTTGATCCCAATTGGAGGCGGTCTTTGGAAGTGATACATGATTGATGCCACAGTTAGGCTCTGTGAGTTAGCTGAGACAGACACGACTACCCATATATTCAAATATTCCTCTTATTTTTATCTTCTATTTCCTTCTGTGCACATGCACACACGCACACACACACACACACACACACACACACACACACACACACACACACACACACTCACAGTCCATTCCTTTCCCACACACATCATCTGTCTTAGTTTCTCACATTTTCTAATCTTCTTCAACTCTCTGATGACCATTTGTAGTTTTATTACCTTTACACATCACTGTCAAATTAGCTTGGCACACACATCTCTATTCCTACAAAAGGGAATTTCCTTCTTTTCCATTAAGCTCAGGCTATGAGCCAAGTTTCCCCACACTTCTATCACAAAAGTGATTTTCTTTCTAGTTAGAAATACTCTATTTGTCTTGAGGGAATACTACAAAGTAAACCATCAGGGGTGGATAAATCCAACAGAAGCTAATCAGCTGCTCCCAGAACCTGTGAGGATCTGCCAATATAAAACTCTTCTTCAAGTGAATAACAATACTGATCAAAAGTTTGAGGTCTTCAGTGTTACATAATTATACATACATAATCCAGTAAAAATACGTTCAATATGGTGATTTCTTATTATTATAAATGTTAAAATGGTTATGCTGGTTAATATTTTTTGTTACATTTTACATTTACATTTAATCATTTAGCAGACGCTTTTATCCAAAGCGACTTACAAATGAGAACAATAGAAGCAGTCAGGTCAACAGGAGAACAACAACAGAATACAAGCGCCATGACAAATCTCAGTTAGTCTAGTATAGAACGCATAGCCAAGTTTTTTTTTTTTTTTTTTAATGGAAAGACAAGAAAAGGAAAAGTTCTAGTATTAGTTGGTTAAGTGCAGGCGAAAAAGATGAGTCTTTTTAAAGAGTCTTTGTTAAAACCATAATGCATTTTTTAGTCGTCTTTGATGAACAAAGTTCAGAAACAGCTTTTTTTTTTTACTGTTTTTATTTCTGTACTGTCACTTTTGACCAATTTAACTCACCCTTGCTGAATAAAAAAAATCTTACTGATACGAAACTTTTGAATAGTAATGCACAAAAATAAATGATTTATGAAGCAATTCGTGCTAATGGTGTGAGAAACAAAAAGTGGCTGCATAAGCCATTTAACTGATTTGTATTCACGCCTGGAAAATAAAATTTCCACACTCATTCATTCTCAGCATGTGTACCATATGCTGCATATGATCATAATAACACAGCTTCTTCTTTCAGAGATTGATCTTTATCAACCAAATAAATACCCCCAGCTAGGCACGTGTGATATATTCCCCATTCCATCATTAGCTTTATGATCGGTCATCTGTAGCAGACCTAGATCAGATGCTAGACAGGCTTTAAATTTCCCTGGCCGTCAGCCCCATCTACATCCTTCACATCAATAATGAATTAACTTCTGTGAACTGCAGTGAGACCATTTCTAAATTTAGCTACTATACAGTCTCCTCACGTATGGGCCGCCATCAGGCTGTCACTGTAGGGTTGCCCCTCTATCAAAATACTCATACACCTGTACAAATAAACACACAGCCACATACAGACACACACTCTCTTGGCTGCAATTACATGTTAACAGGGAAAAATTGTCCAACAAAGGCAGTGGCAGTTGCCGAAGCTCAGGTTAGGAGAGGTTAATTACTCCACAAATGGCTAAAGCAAATGACTAAAGACTACATCAATCACCTAGGCAGCCCTAAGAGAATAGAAAGAGTGGCCATCTGTATAAAAGCAATCATATGTACAATTGTTGGCACACACTATCAAAGGGTGCTGCAATCACCCGTCTTTAATCTAAGAACCTTAAATATCTTAAAAATCTGTGGTTTGTGAAGTCTCTTTAAATGTGTACTAAAAGCAGCAGCTACAGTAAGCCATCTGAGGTCAATTGACTCTGAATCCTTTCTATACCAGTCATAAAATGTTTTAAGTTCATTACATTAAGTATTATCTTTAGGCATATGCTGCTGCGCCGCACACAGCTGTTATAAATATCTCTCAACTGAACATTCTCAGTTTCAATGAAATCACAAAAAGAAATGCAAAGAAAATACAACATCACTGATACACTGCTACCTTACAATTTAGGAATTGGAATTTCAGTTGAATTGAAAATAAATTGGAAAATTAGAATTCCAATAGGAATGAAAGTGGAATTTACTAAAATTCAACACAGCAAATGCATTCTCTGTTCTTCATGCTGTAGAGACTTATTTTTCTTCAAAATAAAAAATGGAACAGATAATTGTTATTTTTTATCTTATCTTTCTAAATTCTGACTTTTTTTTTTTAACTGCATCCAATTCTGGGAATTGTGAGAAAAATCTAACTTGTGAGATAGAAGTCACGGTTGCCTTTTTAGAAAAAATTTAGATCTGTATGAAGAGGTTTCAGCCCCCACCATAGCACAGAAACTGCACTTGTTTAATCAAGGCTGCATCTCATTGCTAGTTTTACTTGATCTTAGTACTGCATTCGACACCATAGATCATGACATACTCATATCAATTATCAAGATCGATTGCAAAACTATACAGGTATTCAAGGGCAGGCTTTAAAGGTACAATTTGTAAGATATTTGCAGTAAAATATCCAAAAACCACTAGGCTAGGGTTATATATTTTGTCCAGCTGATTACTAACAATATCTCTAATGTTTTCAAATACTTGTAAATCATGAGAAAATTCCCATTCTAAACAGTGACACGGGGCAATGCAGTCGCCTGTCAATGACGTTGGTTACCCTTTGTTACCGCCTTTACTGACGTAGAAACCACATGACAAAAGTGTCGTGGACAAATGCAGAAGTAGTGTCTAGCGTCCAGCAAGCCACTAGCTTGCTTCAAGCGGTTCCTTGTTTACTTCTTCTTGCACGTTTTATGGAGGATTGTGTGACTTATTTATGGAACATGATTACCGTTTACCGCCTGCCCCTGGTTCTCGTAAACGTAAGCATATAGGCCAACCAAACGACCCAAGAAGAGTTTGGGACAAGAGGAGAGAAAGAGCGAGGATCAATATTGGTGTTGTATTTTCTAGACGGAGAGAGCTTCACAACAAACTTCAACTAGAAAGAGATGCCGATCTCGATTGTGTTTTACTCGACAGGTGAGTTTTGATTCGTATCTCTACAGAAAATGTATGCTATTATAACGATCAACAAGATTAGTATTATGGGGCATACACGCCAAACGCGGGGCATCGCGTCTCTAGACCCGCGCGAGGACGCCTCTGATCCATAGTCTGATCGCGTCTTTGCATTGACTTTGTATGTAATCTACTCGTGCAAATTGTTGAACTCGCATTTGCTATGTATGCCCAATTATTGTGTTTGAATGTACACAAGTGTATATATTTGTTGAACAAGGATGTACTGTTACTTCCTCTTCAGTCAAAAATATTGGTGTTATATTAGACAGCAACTTGTCTTTTGAAAACCATATTTCCCATATTACAAAAACAGCATTCTTCCATCTTAGAAACATTGCCAAGCTAAGAAATACATGTTACCTGTTTCTGATGCAGAAAAGCTAGTTAATGCATTAACGACCTCTAGACTGGACTATTGTAATGCACTTCTAGGTGGTTGTTGTTCATCTTTAATAAACAAGCTACAGGTAGTTCAAAATTCAGCATCTAGAGTCCTTACCAGGTCAAGAAAATATGATCATATTACCCCAATTCTACAGTCTCTAAACTGGCTACCTATTAAGTTCCGTATCAGTTACAAAATATTATTACTCACCTATAAGGCCCTTAATGGTATAGCTCCTGCATACCTAACTAGTCTTCTATCACACTACAATCCATCACAAACCCTAAGATCATAAAACGCAGGACTTTTGGCTCCTGATAATGTTCGGGACACAATCTCTATGTTTAAATCTAGATTAAAAACACATCTCTTTTGCCAAGCATTCAAATAATGCATCTCATAATTTTGAACTGCAGTTATATCTGATTAAATGCACATTATTATTTTTTAGTTTGGGTTAAACTAAGTAATTTTACTTGGTTGGAATAACAGTTACGCTAATTATGTCTCTATTTGTTTTCGGTTTTGCCACAAGATTTATATCCCGTGGTAACTAGGATTTACACAAGCTCCAGTCTGGATCCAGAACACCTGAGAAGAGATGATGCTGACCCCTCAGAGGACCTCAGATGATGCTAACCCTGAAACAACATACAGAACTACCCAATTTTGCTATAAGTTTGATTGCATCATATAATAATTGCTGTAAATAGTGTTCATCGTCTGTTTGATTACGTCTTTAATTGATTGTTACATACATTTCTGCGATATGCACATAAACTGACAGTCACCACTGATAAGCTACTACGAAATATTGTAGAAACTTAATTTTCTGTAAAGTAAAGTGGCTTTGCAATGATTTGTTTCATAAAAAGTGCTATACAAATAAAATTGAATTGCAAAAAAAAAAAAATTATTTTGATCCATCTGTCTACCTATCTAGACATACATTTACCTGGACATCTATCTATCTAGACATCTATCCATCTATCTACATATCCATTTACTTGGACATCTACCTAGACATCAATTTAGAATTTTTTAACTTTCAAGACTTTAGCAAGCCAACATTTTAAGTTTCTTTTAAAAACTTTGCTTTTTTAGTTAAAAAAATACATCCATTCAAATTTATTTAAGTTTTAATTGTACATCATTACATTCAAATTTGAACAATTAATCTGCATTCAAAATCATAATCTGAAAAGATGCTCTCAATTTAATTTTGAATGGAAAATCCAGCCTGGTACAATGTTTGAGCTGGTGTGTGCCTATATCTCTGTTTTAAGTCATCTTGCGTTATCATTGTGATTTAAAACTAATGTCTGTGTCACAGCTCTTTTAAAACACTATATTACATTGCATTAGTGACACATTAGCATGACGTTGGATTTCCAAAACCAGTATGGTTGCCAGAAAGTTGCCAGCTCCCCTTCCCCCACACGGCTCTCTTTTGTGAGTGCACATGATATGACCAGGGCCAGGCAAGTGGCTTTCAGCTCACCGCTGATTCACGGGGATATCATGGCTTTTATGGTTTGAATCAAGCAGCTAATCCGTTTAATTTGTGAGATTACTCCTCCAATTTCTCACTAAAATAAAACACTCAGCTCCAACATTTTAAAGTTTTCTTCATGTGAAACCCCACTCGGATCGCAATAAACAATTGTGTTATGCTCTGGATCACATGTACGACACTTTTACTGGCAGCTCATCTGTTAATGGTGTAGGATCTCGCACATGCAAATACAGCATGTTCTCTAACACATACACGCTGGCATATGCCTCTAGTGCTTAATAGCACCACTCCTCCATATCTCTGACGTCAGTGAGTTTTGCACATGCTCACGTGACTTACACTTTTGTTTTGCACATCACATGATCAAAGAGGTAATCTGATATCATCTGGCAGTGGGGAATATGAATGGGGACATGCCACCTACTGCGCTGCTGTCTGTCAGCCTGCGCTTCGGGGCTAAAGCATGTTAAAGAAAATCTGTCCAATGCATATTTCTCTGCTGCCTAATGAAATTTAAACAGCCTAATGTGATGCTTTGGGTCCTTGGGACTGTTAGTCTTGATGTCTGTAGACCCCACAGAATCATGATAATGTCTCTGCTAGTACAAGAAGATAAAGGCTACACAAAAATCAACACCTAAATAAATTTGATGTTATTTAGCGCTACAATCCAGGGTTACAAATGAACTCCACTTCACTGAAGTGTTTATTGTTGTCTTGGATCAATAGGAAGGTCTTAAGGTAAACAGACTAATCGTTACTGATTGCTATAAACACGGTGATGGTCTAATTCTGAATAAAAACTGTTAACTATTCATGGGCTTTGATGAAAGGCAGACCTGATGGACTAGCACGAGGCAGAGTCAGTGAGCTGTGGCCTGTTAATACTAGCGAGGTCAGTACGTTTATGTCCAGAAGCCATTTTCCCCACTGCTCTATTTAATTCGGACATGTAGCCGTAAATTATAGAACGTTGCAGTGCCATGTTATGCTTTGAGTAAAAAATAGCTTGTTTTGATACAAGTGAATATCTCAAATTAAATAAAAAATTTGACTTTTGTGTTAAGTAAATCTCTGGAGGGAAGAAGAAGAAGAAGAAAGAATTCCATCTACATCTATATTTAACAGCACCTTGGGACAGTGAGTACACTGACAAAGCAGTCATGATCACACAGTTCTTTTCTGGTTAAGATGGATTATTTTAAGTTTACTTTAAAGAAACAGCTCGCCCAAAAATAAATGTTCTGTCATTATTTACTCACCCCAGTGTTATTCCAAATCGAATGACTTTCTATTTTCTGCACAGAAAAGGAAAAAGTATATATAAAACTGCCACTGAACTGAGGTTTCAAACTTTAAAAAGGATGCAAAAGCATCATAAAAGAATTATAAAACACACTACATTCAAAGTTTTCTGTCCAAGTCACATGAAAGGTTTGTGTGAGAAAAATTATTCACCGAATTCCAGACTGAAATAAATTTTTCTCTTTAGGATGTTCAGTAACATTGTCTGGCATTAAAACAATTTTTTTAATCAAATTATATAATGAATCAATTGACCCAGATCCCAGGTTGGGTTATTTAGCTCTTAAGTTCAACTTGTTGACTCCATGATCTGTTCACAGCTGTTTACAGCCCACAGGTGCAATCAGCAAATAACTTCAAGTTCAGTCTTTATGTCACCCAAAGCTTATGAATGATCTCAGAAGACTTAAAACATAGTGCTCAGGTCATATGGACCACTCTTATGACGCCTTTGCATACTTCAAAGGGGACACCGGATGCAAAGTTCATTTTTACATGGTGTTTGCATATAAATGTGTATTAGTGTGTGGACACATCCACCCTACAATGATAAAAATGCAATCACTTAATTTTTTTTAAATCCCAAAAAAACATAAACAGTCTCAATTATAGAGCAGTTTTGTTTTTCTGAGCTGTATTAAATGTAAAAATTAACATAAGAGTCTTCATTCTCTCCTGACATCAGAGTAATTGAGGATGCAATGGATTAGCTTTGCTTTTGATGGTAATGCTCCACCAAATACACAAAAAACAGATGGGTGGACTGAGCAGTAGCTTCTTTGCATTTAAAGAGACATGCACTGCTGTTTTTGACAAGGTAAAAAGATGTTTTACATGGCCAGTGAGGATTTTTAACCAAGGTATGTTACAGACACTTAATGAAGAATCATACCAACGTGGGGAAAAGTTGTCCCCTTTAAGTTTAAAGGCCTCAGTTCCATTCTTTGTAACTGCCTTTTAGGTTTGGAATATCATAGGAGCGAATAAATTATTGCAAAATGTTCATTTTTGGTTGAAGTGCTTCTTTAAGTTACAATTTAAATGCAGCGTTATGTCAAGACAGATTTGAGACTGGTGACATTGGCGTGCAGCGAAGGATGCATTTGGTCTGCATCACAGTATCAGGATTACCAGAGAATTAAAAAATAAAAATAAAAATAAAATCACAGCTGTGATAGGAACATTTATATAGAGGCAACTGTGACTAATTTCTTCCCAAAACAGTCAAGATAAGCCAATGACTCTCTCAGCAAATGCTCAAGAGGTGTTCTCACTCTGCCTGTGAAAAACAAGTGACTGAATGACATCATCTCTGTATGCACTAAATTGACTCACATTGCAGTCCAGTAGATCTATACTGTCCAGGCTCTTGCTTCTGTGGATGCGGCCCTTGATCCTGCGCAGTGATGGTTTGCCCTGACTCACAGCCGCAGCAGGTGGCGTCGCAGCAGAGGCAGCGGAGGCAGCGGGGGCTTCTGAATCAGGTGGCACCCTGCAGTGGAGAGACATTAGCACATAATCATACGGCATGCTGGGATCCTTAATGTCCAGTCAGACCAGATGCTACCAACATTTATACGCTTTAGCCAAAGTGTCTAAGATTCAAGGTACTGTTCAAAAGTTTAGGGTATGTTGTTTTTGAAGAAATTGTAAATATTTTGACTTTAGTAAGGATGCTTTAAATTAATCAAAACTGACATATTTTTAAAAGTAAATACATATTACAAAATATTTATATTTTATAAAAATACTGTTCTTTTAAAAGCTCAAATTATAAAAAAAAGGAAAATAATTAAATACATTTCCAACTTTTTTCAACATTTCAGCCATTTCTTCAAATCAGCATTTTAGAATGATTTCTGATTATTATGTGACCAGAGCCGGTACTCTCTATACGCAAAATACACAAGCTGCATAGGGCCCCCAAAACACCAGCGGCCCTTTGCTCTTAAAGATGATTTCAATTTAGTTTTGTTTTTGAATTTGGCCAGCAGTTATGAAACATGAATGTTAATTTCTTTCTATGTAAAAATCAGTCAAGTCATGTAATGTAAATGTCATACAGTTTTGGTCGAGACTAAAAAAACGAGTTGGAAGCATACTGAGTCGCAGGAGAGACACTGTTTCTCAAGAGCTTTCCAAGAGCATGATTCGAGATGGAGTAAAACACGGACAAATGCGTTTCATTTATTCGTTCATAACCACTCATACTCCACTTCAATCAGAGTCTCATCTTCCATTCCCTTTAAGAGCCAGTTGCACTTGTGCCATGGCAGATTTGCTATTTACACGGCAGAATTTGCAAGTGTGAAGACAGAACGCATCTCCAGAGATGAAACTGAGCTGCTTGTGTGCGATCAAATAGGTAGCCTAATGCAATGAAATGACTATCCATTATGACATGTAGGCATTTTTATATTTATGTAGCCTACACAATAATAATCTTTTACATTGCAATGCTTAATTTTTTTTTATATTTGCATGTTTGTGTGCTGCTGTGCATTCCTGTGTGTGTAATAAGCAGCGTGCTGTGGACCTGCCTATGCTAACTTAAAATTTAACTACTGCATTCATTCTACTATTCATTGATTCATTCATTCATAACTTCTCAAAACCTAAAATATTCCACCCCCCACCACCCCATTGGCCGACACAGTTTTGCGTTGGACCCGAGAAGATCGGCTCAGCATGTGACACTGAGGTAATGGCTGCTGAAAATTCAGCTTAGTCATCACATGAATACATTACAACTCTAAAAATAGAAAACTGCACTTTTAAATTGCAGTAATATTGCACAATATGACTGTTTTTTCTGTACTTATGATTCCATTAAGGCAGCCTTGATGTGCATAAAAGACATTACTCAAATATATTAAAAGCATCTTTAGAACAGGAAATGTTTGAGCAGAATGCGTGTTTTATCAGTTCATACATCCCCAGTGAATCTAACCCAGGACAAATTTTTGAGCTACTGCAAGGAACAACTACCTATATTAATTAAATGTTAAATAGTATAGAGTTAGTAATATATTAATAAGATTTCACAGGGTAAATTAGGGACATCTTTTGCATTTTACTTGATGGAGCAAGAAATATACACATCAGAGTTTAGGTGTCATCACCATCTCGTCCCTGATTACCCTAATCCAACTAAAATCCAAGCTTATCATAAAAGGGTCTTATGTAACTCTACACTCACCACTAGTATAGACTGACTGTTTTTTTGTTAAGATTAGACTTTGTATAATGTGCCTGCATCAAAGATTCCAGAAACGTTTCTCTCACTTACACCCATATGGATCTCTCTTCTCTCACAGGAGGTGTCTGCTAGCGTAAATTAGTGCAAGGAGCAATTAAACCCTTGGGATATATTGGCCATGATAGCTTTAATGCTCTCATAAAAACCAGTGTCTCCATAATTAGAGGTGCTTTCTAAGGCAAGCGTCACTGTTACCATTGCTCACATTTACGGTAAGGGATTTAAACAACCTATAACCCTAAGTAATTCATTTTGGGGCCTGAAAGCATCCAGCATGGTTTGTACTCAGGAGATGAACAATACCTCAAATCATGCATGAGGAGGAGTGTGCCATTACTTTTCAGTGATCTAAAAAGATCTGTATCTAGAAACCAAATATCACACAGACTGAGAGTACTAATTCTCTCTCCCACATTTTCTCAGTTTGGGCCAAAATCCACAGGGGTACTGTAAGCAGGTGATCCCTTGGGAAAAGCCAGAGAGGGATTTGTTTTAGTCCTGTCACTGGGTTATTTATGTAACCCCAGTAGCATTTAGGAATGAGTATCACCTTCCAGTTTGATTTTCCTGCTGCTGTCTCTTGTCAGACTGAAGAGACAAGAGAGCCTGAAGTGCACACACACAGTGAGAACAGCAGAATCCCATTATGAAATCCTTAAAACCAAATACGCTCAGAGTAAAGCACTGAAGATCCATATTGTTCAGTAGTCTATTGGTGCCTTGTAGTAAAATAAAAACAATTACTTGCCTGAAGCTTTATAATTGGCTGATATCACTGAGATTCAAATTAATAATTAAATAAACTAATAAAGTTTAAATAAAATCAGATCTATGGGCAGCAGAATGACCGCTTTCCACTATTTGATGACACACTGAGTAACTGAAAAAAATAAAATAAAAAACATATATAGAAAAGTAAAAAAAAAAAAAAAAAAAAAAAAAAAAAAAAAAAAATTGGATTAATGTGCATTTGATTGACTTGCTTATCAGATGATACACAGAATAAAAAAACGAAATAAATATAATATAAATTACCCTAATAAACATATCACATTTTCAACATATTTTTGTTCACTTGTTTACACAGACAGCTCCACCATTATTTAAATGAACAGCATGTAAAAATAATATAAAATGTATCTGGTGACTGAACATGTGTGTCAGAACTTCTATTCCTGTTTAAGAGGGGGTTTTTTTTCAGAAAGAAGTTAAACCCAAGACTAAACCTGACAAAATAGGCCACTCCAATTTTGAATTTTCGTATCCATCTTTTCCATAGCCAGTTTTTGTTCCCAAAAGGGCAGACAGACTGAGTGACAGTGGCCCTTCTGTCCACTTCCTCTAATTTTTGCATGGTGGTCAGGCTGAGACACGTGCTCTTTCGCTCCCTGGCAGAACACACTCAACGATTCATTCCCCAAACTAGAGAGCAGTCTGGCCAAAGTGAGAGCCTTGGATCCCATTTGCTGCTGTGAATGCCTCTGATTGGCAGGCAGAGCACCAGAGCTGGGCTTCTCTCCCGTGACCTCCACACTGCCCACGATCCCTAGAGGATTTGCACTAAACCCAAGAGCACTGTATTCAATCTGGACCGGCTTCTGTTGCCACCAAGCTCTCTCTCTCCCTTTTCTCATCTCTCTCTCTCTCTCTCTCTCTCTCACACGCACTGTCTGTTATTTTGGGGACTCATTCACACACTGTACTAAGCAGAAGCTTAACCCATCTGCAGTACAAGAGCGGAAGAATTTAAATAAACTAATCTATTCACATAACACAAGTATTTAGAAAACCAACATAACAATTACCTCAAATATATCTCTAAAATTTTAACATATACATGCTATTATTTTAGACATATAAAAGCTAATAATTTAATTTTGGAAATACATTGTTTAAATATGATGCTTACTATTTTTTCACACATTATGAATGGGTCTGCAAAGGGGCTTCTTAATATTTGGGTGTCCCTGGCATAAAAAAAGTTTGAAATACCCTGGCTTTCTAAAAACTTTTATCGCTTGTTGCTTTATCATGTCTGGTTACTTTACACCTTTATCAAGTCCAGAAAGCAGGTCCCTAAACAGTAGCAGATATGGGTACAGTAAAAAAAAAAAAAAGGCACAGTAAAATGCTGATCATTTATCACTTTTTTGAGGCTTTAGCATTATTGTGCAAAGTGAAAAATGTCTAAACTGCAACTAATTTTTGGCCAGGAAAATATTACATGCTGAAGTGTCCTTTCCTTGGCCCTAAAGAGTAATGCACTAGTCTGTCCTGTGTATCCACCCCTCTCAGCTTCACAACAAACAAGAGCATTTCCTTCAAAAGGAAAAACACTACTCACGACTCCTCTAAGAGGTGAGCTTCATGAATGTTACATGAAGTCTTGCCTAGAAATAGCAATTCTTCCAGCTCAGTGTGAGTGTTTTAAGAGGTCAATGGCACTGGGAGATCCTGCAAGCACTGATTACTGTACCATTCACACACACTACACATTTAACAAATCATTGAATTGAAGTGTTAATTTTAGTTATAATATATTAATAATATATTAATGCATTTGATGTATAAATTCTACTACTTTTGTACTATATTTAATATCATAAAAGTAAACATGTTCTATGACATTCCTAGCACCTGTGTTTTCCCAATCATCTTGTGTTTATAAGCCCATTTCCATTCAGTTCAAGTTTGTTGGAAATTGTACATCTACCTTTGTGTTTCCGGTGCACCTGTCTCCCCCGTGTATTCCTGTAGCCTATTGAATTAACAGAAGATTTTTCCATGCATTCCTGGTTTCCTCATTCCTCGCTCTTCGACTTTAAGCAAAGTGTGACATTGGTAGGGTTTTTAGTTTCATAAAGCATCATTTAATTTTTCTTAAAACCATTTATCTCCTAGCATAATTCATTTCATTCTATTTGCGTAAATGCATTCATGCCATTTCTGAACAGTCAGTTTAACTATTCATAAAAAAATCTATATTTTCTATTCTCTATTCTACTTTTTGCAATGACTATTCCCCATATTTAAAGAAATAACATTTAAAGAAAAGAAATCCATCACAAGGTGCTACAGAATCACATTTATAGTCATTTGTGTATGTTAATATAGCCCACTGCCATCAGTGCTTGTGGCCCCGTGGGCAGTGAGTTGACGTAGTGCTGTTGTGCTTCGGCTGTCCTGAGTTCAAATCCTGGTTCATGGACTTTTCCTTATCTTATCCCCATCTCTCTCCCACTTTACTTCCTGTCCACCATCTGTCCTATCTAAATAAAGACATAAAATGCCAAAAATAAATCGTACAAGAAAAAAAAAATAGCCCACAGCCAAGGATGTGTGATCATTCATGCCACGCTCGGCATGCTCTAAGTTAACAGAGGTGATGTGCTCGTGTGAGGGTTCAACATAAACAGATAGCCCAGCAAGGCCATGCCGTATGACATTGCATAGTCGGAGGAGCAGAGACCTTGTGCCGATGTAGATCCATTACTCAGTTCAGTGATTGTGACACTACCTTCTTATGATACATTCATTCAATAGGATGCCAAGGTGAGGGCAAGGAGCTTTGATGTATTCATGTCAGTGAGAAAATAAGACCGCACTTTGGGTGTGTGCTGATTGCAAGCTGCGATAGTTTTAAGGCTAAACTGCATAACTAAGAAAAGAAAGTGACCTGAGGATACTACCAGTCATCAAATCTTTCTCAAATGAAAGCGGACAAGTGAGACTCACTCTGCGGGATGTGCTTTGACCAAGACCAGTTTCAGGTCCAAACTGCTTCATGTTCAAAGAGCACTAATAAAAATGTTTCTCTACAAATGCATTCGCAAATTATCATAGAGCCCCCATCACTTTTGAAGTCTCCATGGGGGTCTGGTTTAAAGACCCATGTTACTGAGTGATATTTTACGCAATGACCCTGCATTCAAGCTCAGTAACAAGGTGTTTTCAAATGGTCTCATGTGACTTTATGCTCTATAGCCATTCCTGGCACGAAGAGTTGGATGCTTTCTGCAGAGCAATCAAGTGCAACTTACCAAAGACATCAAGGGTCAAACTAAATCTGCAAATCTGCATCCAAATTCTTAAAACTCACCACCTCAGTCTTGGGTGAGTCTCCTTTAATGTCTTCAGGAGAAGCAACTCAAGTGGAGGAATCATCTGGGAATTTTTGTACAGAGTTCATGATGTAAACACAGAAGTAGAGATACAGACGCAACACACGGCTTTAGTCTAAGCAGCCCTTCTGTAATGATTCCTCCTCTTCACCCGTCGTTCAGAGGTTAATCTGCAACACTCATCCCTGAATCCCATTAACACTGCACAGGCTCCTGTGACCTGGACAGACAGGTCTTTCCCTCTGCTTTCCTAAAATGACTGTGTAATCATGAAACCTAGATTAATACCACCAAAGAGTTTAGAAAGTCACAAGACTACAAAGCAAAGAATATTACAGCAAGTATTAAACTTTAAGCATGCGGAAATCTATGTGTTTGTGTTGGTGGTCACATTGATGGGATAACTGTAAATAATCTAAGCAGTGGACCTTTGACATAAGATGACCAGGAGCAGAACAGAAAGTGACATGCTGATTAGGTGGGCCAGACAGCTTCGACAGATGGAGAGGGAGATTAGGGATATAGACGTGTATCAGACATGACAGTACAACGGTCACAGACCCATGCGTAATGTCTCCCACCGTTCACCCGTCCTGACTGCAAGAGCAGTACACAAACACAACCTGGCACCTGCACCTAGAGCAAAAGGCAGGCCTAGCCACAAATTCGGCAAAATCATAAAGACAAACAACTCTGACATGGAGAAAATGTTTTAAATGTTGCCAGATTTTAAAAATGTGCCAGAGCATGGTACAAACTTATAGTATGGTAAAGGTGTATTTTTGTTTCTGGGGATCAAACCCATGCATAATAGAATATTTAAAGGATTCAGTTCATTTCTCATGTCACCCCCATTTTAAAAGTTTGGGATCTGTAAGATTTGTTGTTGCTTTGAAAGGAATTAATATATTTATTCAGTAAGGATGCATTGTTCTTAAAAGAAAAAAGGTTTCTTGAGCACCAAATCAGAATAGTACAATGATTTCTGAAGGATCATGTGACACTGAAGACAGGAGTGATGGCTGCTGAAAATTCAGCTTTGACATTACAAGAATAATTTAAATAATTTAAAGGGGTCATATGATGCAATTTCAATTTTTCCTTTCTCTTTGGAGTGTTATGAGCTCTTTGTGCATAAAGAAGATCTGTAAAGTTTCAAAGACTAAAGTCTCAAATCCAAAGAGATATTCTTTATAAAAGACTCGTCTGCACCCCTAAAACGGCTCGTTTTAACACACCCCACATCTCTACGTCTCTATGTGGGAAGATTTGCATAACGCTGCCCAGATGATCTCACAAAGAAGGAAGGCGTACCTTTTATTCTGGTTTTAATTGCCGCCACCAGCTACTACTTTGTTTGCCCTTCCAAAAGAGGACACTACTAGAAATCATGTTTATATCACGTTTATAATGGTGTTTAATGTTTATGTCTCGTCGCTCTGGCTGGACAGGGGATCATAATATGTCAAAGGGGCATAGCATTTCCATCACACGCTTGAGGTACTGGTCAATCACAACGCACTTGGATAGCTGGCCAATCACAGCAGACCTCGTTTTTCAGACAAATGAGTTGTAAAAATCAACACGTTTCAGAAGGCAGGGCCTAAAGGAGAAACAATAGTGTACAGTATGTGAAAAATGATGTTTTTTTAACCTTAAACCGCATAAACATTTCATACTACCAAATAATGTTCTTTTTAGCAACATCATATGACCCCTTTAAATAAGAAAAGTTTAAATTCCAATAATATTTCACAATGTTACCATTCACTGTATTTTCATCAAATAAGAGCTTCCTTAATGAATTTAAGCGACTTCTTTCACAAACATTTTTGAACGGTTGTATACATGCTGGACCTTAAGATTCAGGTAAAATAAAAAGAAGGATTATTACTTTAGTCTAAAAAAAATCTAATTTCAAAGTTCATGTAAATGTATTGCATGGTAGTCCTGTAGACGAGTGTTACAGAAACAGGACACTTTCTGCTGTTATGACTAAGCATTGTGTCACACCCTCAGGTTGCAGCTTCAGCTTGGTGACCAACTGCATGTTGTTTTTATCCTGCAGGTCAATATGGTGAGTACTACGAGTCAGCCCGGCTAAAAGCAGATCTGACTCAAGGATCAGAGGGGTCATACTTGTCCAGGCCAGCCCACCAGGAGCAAAAACTCTGAGGCCTTATGTCATCATCCCTCCCTGTGGGATGTTTTTTTAAAGGAGTCGTGATTAAGAAGTTAAGGGACAGGTTTAAAAGTCATAAAGTGGGACACTTTTAGAGGACAGTGTTGTGCTGTAGAGCTAATCAGATTGAAACCATACTATAACCAAGTGGCTTATAGAGAGAAATATTGTGTTGCATTAACTTTAAACAAATTGTTCACCCAAAAATAAATATATAGCTTAGTTAGGTTAATGCTATATTGAATTTACCATGGATAAAAACAAGGCTGTAAGGGATTTACAGTCTTCACAAATCACACACTTTATTATGCCCTTTTATTCTTTTTTGAAGATTTTTTTTTTCTAAGTCTTTCATCAGCTGTACATTTGGCATGCTGTTAAACAACAGTACAATCCATTGAACTTGATGTACTTCTAGCCATCACCACCTTGTTTTCATTCCTGTCAAAAAGTAAATATGGCACTAAAGTCTATTGAGTAAATTTTCAGCAAATTGTAAGTTTTGGGTCTCTATTCCTTTAACTAAATGATCGTAATTGGGCACTTGCATTATGTTTAATTTCACTTAAGGTTTTGTGATCAAAGTTTGTGTTAATAACTCTCTACATCCAATTCCCAATCTCCACATTCCCACTTTTTAAACCATTTCAACTTTAAGCAGAATCCCCCTACAACCCCTCAAACACATAACCCTCTTTAAAAGACATTCCACACGAGGAGGCTGTGGGGTGGCAGAGGAGCAAGAGCCGTAAGGCAGGGATGAGGCAGTCATGAGTCAGTAAACCCAGGGTAATCTGTCCATCACAGTGCCATAAAGCATCTGAAAGGAGATTACAATCTCACGGCAGAGTGGAAAACGTGTAAAAAATAAAATAAATAAAAAACCTAGAGAAACAGCTATTTTATCCTGACTACACATCCCTGAAACAATGACAATGTTGAGGACATGGAGAGAAATCAGTGTCAATCAGTGCTTAGATTTTCTCCCTTGTGCCTACTCGAGTTACTGAAGCTCAGCATTGTCAGTTTTGACACTCTGAAACTCTTTTTAAGTGTTGGGGCACTTTAGAAGCTGTATTTTAGTCTGACACAATCAATAAAATTTACTCTGCTGTCTGTATTAGGTTTTTGTGATATCAGACTTACAGACCTCGCATGATGTTCTTGTGGCTCGCCTTCATCTAGCATGCACACTGTAACAAAAAAAATATTTTTTTTACAAGTTCCACTGTAATTATTAGTGAAATATACTAGCAATTTCTGAGTGGATATTTTTACACCAAATTTTCAGAGTATGTTTGAATCAGACTACAATTTTTCACCACATTGCTTATTTGTTTCAAAAGGCAAGTGACACATGACATAATACTTAATTATACGGTTTAACTGTTTGAGTGTCCAAAAGGAAAACATGTACTTTTGTAACACTGGATAATCTAGAGCTACAATCATTGTTAAAAAATAAAAGGGGCTCTGGTTCCTTGGACAATAAAGTCTTGCTTTTGAGATTCAAGTGACCTGAGGACTGGTAGATGATGGCTGAATCAAATTTAATATTGCAAATTGGTGGTTGTCTTGGGGTTTCTTTTTGTACCTACAATGATCATGTAATTATTAAAGGCAAAATTATATTTTCTGGAAGTTGCAATTAAAATCCACTCTGCTCAACACACTTGAGGGGGTTTGGGGGTGTGATGCTTCTGGGTGAGTTCATGCATCATTAAGCAAGTGAGAGAACAATGGCTTGCAGGAGGCAACAGACAGACATCTGGGAGGGTGCAATACAACGGTCGCCTACCACTGTCAACACATTCGTTTGCCACGCTCACGGTATGAACAGGAACCAGCAGAGAGCCAATAACTGCAGGCAAGCTGGATGGATGGATGCCTCCATTATGACAATAATGTAACATAATTCTGATGAAACCCCCCCCCCCACTCCCCTTATCAATGCACGTGACTGCTGTGCTGATGGGAATGTGGTGATGCCAACACACGACATACTCTTGTGAATCTTTTCAGTAGACAACAAGTGACAAGATAAATGGTTTATATATTATTTGGACAACAAGTGATTAAAATGTATATATTTTATAAAAGTCAATTTATTTATTTTGAATATGTCAATCTCTGGAACACCATAATGAAACTGATTAAATACAGTAAGGATAGCACAAAAGAAATGCATTTGAATTTCAAATGGAAGCTTTTATAACTAACCTATTATCTTCTTCTCCAGATTCACCTCATTCCTAAAACATTTATCAATGGAATTCATTTGCTCATTGCATTCCATAATAGATTAAATTATAGCACCATACTAAATGATAATGCGGGTTTGCATAACATATTGTAGAACACATGGTTGAGTCTGAATTCTGAGGACCATGTGTGTGCAATCACAATCCACTGGTTTGGGTGTCAGCAGGTGTTTTGGATGGAACAGAAATGTTCTGATTGATTTTGAATATAACAAGCAAGTACAATTCAAAATAAGCAAAAAAATACAAAAATAGAGAGGTACAGTATGCAATATAATATAAATGTAATATAATAATAATAATAACCAGCTTCAACCGCCACTTGACCAGCGCACACAAATATCATTAAGATAATGAACACATGCCGTATTAAAATCAGAGGATGTGGATAATTTTGATCTTTCATTTGGAAGAATGTTGCAAATGCACTGAGAGGTAATTGTTAAATGGATTTGAGTGGCTGCACCCATGTGATTAATAAGCTGTCTGAGTGCATTCAGCGTGGAAGGCACTGGAGAATGAAAATGAAAAACTAACCAAGTCAATTGCAAGCGCAAAATATCATTACATAAATATTAAATTCATTTTTGTAATAGGTTATTATCGCCAAATCAACTATTCAGGATCAACAACATTATTTCTTGGTCCATATGTTGGGTTTTTTATACCAGAGAAGAACCAATTCAGTCTATCACCAGTGTACAAAGAGAGAGAGTTACAGCACAACAACATATCAATGAGACAAAAACAAAAAACATTAAGAAAAATTATTAATATAAATTATAAAATATTTTAGAGATGAAAGATGAAAAAAATGTTGGTTCAAGAGAAGAAAAGAGCAAAAACTCAAACAAAAGGAAGCATAACAGCTCTAATAGTGCGGTCAAAGATAAAATGCAACAGTTTCTCCATCTATTCCTCTGCCCATCTCTTTTTTCTTCCTTTTTTGTGTTTGACAAAACCCCGGCGCACGTCACACTTCACTCTCCTCCCATTCCACACTCACTTGCTCACTTCTCAAACTGTTCAGTTTCTACTCACCACAGCTGTCTCTTTGGAGGGATGCAGTCGTCTTTGTTGGAAGCTGTCACTCCCATGGCCATCTGCATCACTGTTATGTATTTCTGGTACTTCATATTGTCCACCACTACCACCACGAAACCAACATAGGTGAGCTTGTGCGCGTCTATTCCCTGGCATCCGTCTGCGCCGGGTCCGCCTCGGTCACTTTCAGAGCGCCATTTCCAGTGCTGAGGGACTGACAAGGAAAACACTCCTCAAGAAGCGCGGCAAAAGGTACCATGCCGCTAGGACCCATGTCTGTTGTGACTCTGTAATCTCATTAGTGCTCTGAATAGCCAGCTAATCCATTCAGTGTTGGTCAGGAGCGGCACATTGTTTGTGCGTGCTCCTCGCGAAGCACTTTCTGTTCTGAAAACACTCAGAGAGAAACTCTGACAGAAGCCAGTGGCAAGTGACAGCGGCTGAGCATTTGTGTGTGAGGTAGGAGAGAGGAAAAGTGTGCATGTATATACGCACAAAAAGAGAGAGACAAGGGAGAGGGAGGGAGAAAGAGAGAGAGAGACGTGCAAATGCTCTGGAAGAGCAAGAGTGGGGGTGAGAAGCAAAGAGCGAGAGAGACAGACAGCGAGAGAGCATCTCTCAGATGGCACGGAAATAGATTTAAGAGTATCTAAACATAATGTCAGATGGTTTACAAAACATCTCGGTTCTTCCAGCTCACAAAAACATCTCAATGCAAGTCAGATCAAAATTGAGCATTCTGTGATTTGGGCTCTGTGACCGGTGTTTACTAATGGCAGAGGGGGATGGGAGACATGCAGGAATAGGATCGAGGGAGATGTGAAGAAGGGGAGAGAAGGCACAATGAATTTTTTAATCCCTAACACATGCACATAATCATCAGTAAATTAACTGGACACACAGATTAAGTTTTGCAACCTAACGAATAGGGATGCAGCAGTGCTATTTTTAATCCATGTAAAGCATCATTCTGCCCCAAGCAACAAACCTAAACAAGAGCTATTACAATGACTACCTGCTGAGCTTCTTTCAGTCTCAATCTGCTTAAGTAACCCTCATCTGATACCGCAGAGGTCTAAAGAGCAGCCGTTGTTAGCCTGACCATTGGATGCCTTAACCAAGTTAAAGCACTGGCTTAATTAGAAAGGGCACTTTGCCATTAGATAAAAGAACGTTGTTTGTCATATGCTTTAAGGGAACCAGGACATACAATAGGATCAATTGTAAGTGCCTTTGATTTCCTAACTAAGCAATGTTTTTGTCTTTCAACAGACACTTTTTACTTGTACCTGTAATTGAGTGCTTTGTATTGGAAAGCAATTTCAGTAACCGTTATTCCTTCCTGGCTCCTGCCCACATGGGCCTGAAGGACATCCAGATCCTTAACCTTTAGGCCTCTGAAGCACTTAATGAGATGGGGGATTGAGAGAGGGGGCTCTACACTTAAATAGGCATGTGATTAAGAAATAGAATTAAGTGATTAGCGAGTCCATTGTAATTGTGTAGAGTGAGATTGATTGATTATTATAATGGACCTCTTGGGTGTGCTGAACAACTATTTGTCATGCTGTCAAATAACTAAAGGAACTTTGTGACTCACAAAGAGTCACAAAGCAATTGATCTTCTATGGGTTATAATATTGCAGGAAATACCTATCCACAAGCTATACGGAGTAAAATGAAATGCGAGCAGGCAGTGGTTTGAGAGCCCACAGGAGAGCCCATTAACCTTTTTAGGTTAAGAATGACTAAGAGAGATGCTCTTCAGTGAGGTCAAACACCAACACACACTCAGAAATATCACAGAGATTATGTGGAGCCTGAGAGTTTCGCTATTTGATGGAAATTTTCGCAGTACTTTTATATCAAAGAAAATAAGCGCACTAATAACTTTGTCTCTCAACACATTTATTTTTTAATAGAGCTAAAAGAAATACGAACAAGTTACCCCCAGCAATTATGTCCATCTAAGCTATTGAACTGAGCCTCACTAATGAATCATATCGTCCTACTAAATATAGCATCTATAATACTGTATGAGTCATACTGAAAGAGGTGTTAAGTAGGTGTTAAGTAGATCATAGATACATATTTTAAAGAAAATAAGTTATTTAACAGGAATAATCTCTCTCTTTTTCTCCCTCTCTCTAACTTAAAGGGATAGTAATTTAAAATGTGGTGAATTGATGCATTTCTAAGGAAAAATATCCATATTTAAAACTTTATAAACTGTAATCTCTAACTTTTACTAAATGTCGTATGTGCATTTACAATAGAACGCCGCTCCAGGCGGATGACGTATGATGTCAGCGTAGTGTAAGCACTGGTGAGAAGTGATGAATACGGAAAAACAGCGGAGAGAGCAAAACAAAACACTGCTCAGATATTAGAAGTTCCACGATGAGTGGGGCGGGGCCAGGCCGGTGGAGTGATTGGGAAATGAGCAACACCTGCTCCACTCACTGGTCTCGAGTCCCAAGGAGGAGATGGAAGGATATAAAAGAGGAGCGACGACAGTGAAGGGCGTGACAGCCCCTCGCGGATGACTGTTGTGCACAAACAAAACCAAACACAAAATGAAACCCAGGCCTGGTCCTCTCTCGTCCTTCACTGTCATCGCTCCTCTTTTGTATCCTTCTGATCTCCTCCATGGGACCCGAGACCGGTGAGTGGAGCAGGTGTCGCTCATTTCCAAATCACTCCACCAGCCTCGCTCCATTCCCACGGCTTTCGGCCCCGCCCCACTCGTCACAAGTACAAAAGAAGGATTTGTAAAGAAAAATCTCTCAGGATTTCGATATAAGCCAAGAGACTGGTTTTCCTCTGCTGTAAACAAAACTTCTCACGAGACAAGCATATTCTCCCTGGAGCTTACACTACATCCTCATCTGCTGAAACGCCACTCTTTCGTGACTGTGCGTACACGCGAGCTAGAGATTACAGTTTATTAAGCTTTAAATATGGATATTGTTCTTACAAAAATGTCTCAAATCAGTTCAGGTGGACTTTATAAACCCCCGGGAGCCATGTGGAGTACTTTTTTATGATGGAAGGACACACTTTATTGGACTTCTTGTGGACTGCTGAATATATATTCAGGTTAGATGCTAACTGCATTTCATTAGCTCTGTACTTGTACTCTGCATAATGACAATAAAGTTGAATCTAATCTAAAATACAGCCATTCCCTGCAATCATAAACCTTGAAAGAGCCAGGACATTTTTTTATATACCTTCGACTGTGTTTGTCTGAAACAGGAAGAAAGTTATATACACCTAGGATGGCTCGAGGATGAGTAAATCATGAGGTTATTTTCATTATTTAATGAAAATGAGAAATGTTGCCTCTAAAAAAACTAAATAAAAAACTAAAAATAAAACAAACAAAAAAAATTAAAGCTAAAAAATAATAACAATAATATAGAGAAAGGTATATAAATTTTTTATATTTTACAACAAAAAGGATATAAAAAGATAGTGGGAAGTCAGAGGATAACTGCACAGAATATTAATTTAATGTCTTTGATGATATGTGACAGCAGAAAAACCAGTGCATTAAAGGCATGTAGGAATCACATGACCAAAAGGCAAGTTTCTCTTGTTAGAGCGTCCATCCTGGTCAGAGAGCATGAAGGTCAGAAACAAAGTGGTGTGTCAGCAACTTGCATGCCCTGAGGTCTCTAATAAAAGAAAGAAAATAGACTTTTCTGTCCATTTTATTCCCTCAATACTCGTTTCTCGACAGGTCCTTGGGACACTTCAAATCAAGGCTTTAAAATGAAGACCTAGATAATAGCTCTAGTATTCTACTCGCAAGCTTTGTAGATGAGCAAAAGAGTATGCATTTAATGCATTACACATCTTAATGCACACAAAAAGAAACTGTCCATGGTAGGACACGTTTCATTTACTAAATTTAGAAACAAAGTCCTGAAAATGCATGTTATGCTCGTCATCATCAGTTCAGTCTGTCTAATCCATTCTAATTAGTATGATAAACACTGCATAATTCATGTTGCACTGGCCTTTTTGCAATACATAATTTATATACGTTTAATAAATTCAAGCACAGAGCTGACACTTGTGTCCCAGCCAATTATCATCTTTGCTAAAAGTGTGCAGGACTCTCTAAAGAACTACTTATACTTTGTAATGTCATTTAATAAAAGGTCAAACAATCTAAGTGACATTGTCTCATCCAGCATACCACATTTTTTGGTGTTTCCCATCTCATTTACTCGTCACATTAAATGTGTTTTAATGTGTTTCAGGGCGGTCTCTCACCAGCAAGCAAGAGTCTGGGCAGCAGAAGTAGCCCAAGGTCAGGAGAGGTGGTTGGTACACTCACACTTGCACAACAACAGACAGCCACAGCAGGTTTTCCTATTAAAACCTCACACCTTTCAGTCACAGATGACAGTGAGGTGCTTAACTGAGAAGACGGCGACCGGCCTGCTGAGCAGAGGACACACATTGATTAAAGCTGGCATTTAAAAACTACTTGTCGTAGTTTGTCCCTGCTTTGAGGAGCACCGGATGGGTTTAAGATGGAGATTTCCCCTGGGGACACGGTTCATGTGAATGTGTTGATTATCCTCGGCCATAAGTTACACCCTCAACTGGCCCGCGGACACAATTAATCACATGACCCACTGCGGCGAGATTAATTCTAAAGCCTTGGACGCCCCTTCCATTCAATCATGGATGGAAATCTAAAAGAGACGGCCAATAATAGGAGCACACACAGAGACTAATGAGAAGATGAATGCTGCTACATAGGGAGAGAAAATCAAACAAACAAATAAACAAACAGATGCCCTTATTTAATCAGATTCGGGTGAAGTCAGGCAATAGAGACAGACTGTGCCGTCCACCAGCTGCTAGTTGTCACACCAGTAACTGCACTACAGGACCACTGTAACTCAACCCTAACATAGCAACCCACTCATAATCGGCATGACAAAATGACGCCCGGTCATCACCATAACCCGCTCCCTTGGGGCATGAAAACTGTGGACTGTAATACTAACATAACACAAAAAAAATCTATACTTAACCATGGGAATCTTTCCACGAAGACTTTAACTTTACCACATGCCAGAAAATTAGCATGCCATTTTGACAGCTGGCACACTTGTAACATGAAATATGCACAAAGTAATCTAAAATGTATGCATGTAAACGAGCCTCCGTTGGAATACATCACTTCCTGTTCTTCCTTCTTTTGCCTCAGATAATCTCTGATGCTACAGTTTCCCACGCATGAGCCGATACCTCCAGTGGCATCAGGAAGTGTTCGTATTACGGAAAGGTTAGATGAGGTCAAGACTCTCTAGTTCCTGTCATAGCCCTTCTAGTCAACTCTAAAAGCCGGTTCAAGAGGGGGGTCTGTAAAAATACAGTATAAACTGTACTATTATGAAATGTTATACAAATTTAAATGCTTTTCTTTTTTAATTTATCTTAATTATTTCTTTGATAAAGCCAATTTTTTTTCAACAGCCATCTTCAGTGTCAAATGATCCTTACAAAATAATACAAATTTGTTGATTTGTTCCTTAGGAAACATTTCATCAATGGCTAAAAAGCATTCAATCATTAATGCTTTTAACACCAATGTTAAAAAAATAGTTGTGCTGCTTATTATTTTTGTAAAACCCATGATAGATTTCTTTTTCAGGAACTGTGGTAAAGATAAGTTCAAAATATGTCAGTAATTAACTTGTCAATTTTGATCAATTTAATGCATCCTTGATAAATTAAATTATTATTTAAAAAAATAATAATAAATTGGTAGTGTGTTTGCATATATATATATATATATATATATATATATATATATATATATATATATATATATATATATATATATATATATATATATAAAAACACACACACGGGGTGCACAGATTTTTTTCATCCTGGTTCTCATAAGAGAAACTGGAGATTTGGTTTGGTTCTCACATTGCATATAGCGCGACACATTAAATGTAAGTATTATTTTTTTTTTTTTATAATAGTTATACTATTATTGCACATTATTTATTCAGTTTTTTAAATAAAACTAAATAATAAACTAATAAACTAACGCAGTCGTTTAACAGTTCTGGGAGGCAATTATACAGAAATACTTTGATGACAGACTTAGCACAGGCATTTTTAATGACCATATAACAATATTTCAGATGCTGTGGAATGAGATCTGTCTGCTGGTTACTCAGGATTCACCATCCCATAGCGTAAAGTCACATCATTTTTTGGATGTGCATAGAGGAATTTATTTGCAAAATGCATTTCCATCTCCTACTATTTGCATTAAACCTTTTTCGCACGTCAAAAACCAACTCAAGTGAGCGTAAAAATGTTTTTGTGAATTAAGCCATTTTTATTCAAAATTCAGCGTTTCCATCACTCGATTCTGATGTAATACTTCAAAATGCACATAAAAGCAGGGTGATGTAAACCCAGCTATTGACCCTCCAAAAAGAGGGAAAGTCATAGTAGGTCCTACATCAAAGCATATTAAATGCAAAGTAGACTGGAAGGAATAAATTGGGTAGGAAAAGGTGCACAAGCAGCAGGGATGACCACAAGCTTGAGAATACTGTCAAGCAAAGCCGATTCAATGTCTGGAGTCAGTGCATCTAGAGTCACCATGCTCAGTCGTCTTCAGGAAATGGGCTACCAAGCCACTTCTGTAACAGAAACAATGTCATAAGCATCTTACCTGGGCTAAAGAGAAAAAGATCTGGACTGCTCTTCACTGATACAAAGTCCTCTTTTCAGATCAAAGTAAATTTTGTGTTTCATTTGGAAATCAATGTCTGGAGTCACAGGCACAGAATCCAAGCTGCTTGAAGTCCAGTGTGAAGTTTCCAAAGTCAGTGATTATTTGGGGAGCTGTGACGTCTACTGATGTTGACCCATCGTGTTTTTAAGTCCAAAGGCAATGCAGCCATCTACCAGGAGATTTTGGAGCACTTTATGCTTCCATCTGATGACAAACTTTATGGAAATGTTGATCTTTTCCAGCAGGACTTTAGCACCTGCTTACAGTGCCAAAACCACTCCCAAGGGGTTTGCTGACCATAATATTACTGTGTTTGACTGACCAGCCAGCATGCCTGACCTGAACCCTATATGGAATCTATGGGATATTTTAAGAGAAACACTGGAAACACTTGCTACAACAATACAGATGAGACGAAGGCTCAGTAGTGCTTCAGCAGTGTCGCAGGCTGATCGCTTCCTTGCCGCAACTCACTGATGCTGGAGTTTGTGCTAAAGGAGCCCCGACCAAGTATTAAGTGCATAAATGGTCATAATTTATAGAACTTGATCTTTCATGTTTTGCAAATCCTTTTTTGATTGATCTTAGGAAATATTCTAATATTTTGATATGCTGGATCTTTGACTTTCATGAGCTGTAATCATCAAAATAAAAATAAAAACTGTTTCACTTTACATAAATAAATATAGAATATATAAAAGTTTCACAATATATATATATAACTTTTTCATGATATTAATAACAATAATTTTTTGAGATGCACGTGTATGTTTGTGTGTGTGTGTGTGTATATATATATATATATATATATATATATATATAATGCATGTATGTACATATGTATGTAAAGTTGAAATGTGATAACTGCCAAAATAAAAAAAAAATAAAAAAAACTCTGACGGCAGTTGACTACAGTTGAATGTGAAGATCAGTCACTTGAAATATTTGTTTTTGCTTGCAATATTTACATTCCATTCCTGTTTTTCCGAATTCCAGGAAATGCTCTCTAAGACCTATTTCTTCCTGGGAACCTCTGGACACATTGGTATAATTCAAACATTGATCTCTTGTATGCAGAAGGGACTTGCTGTCAACTAGGGGTAAAAGAAGTAAACAGGGGTTGAGGTCTTGGGCTAAGAGCTCAGTACAAGTCGAGCCATGAGGCAGGACTGGAGAAGTGATTTATGACAGTTGTCCAGAGGGCAGGGGAAAAGGCAGAGGACAGCCGAAGCAGGTGAGGGGGAAGTGCCAGACAGTAAAGGCAGTGTGCTGTTGCATTTCATAGCGGGCAGAGACAGAAGGGCAGTGAGGCATGAGGCCACAGCAGTCCCACTCTGCCTCGGTCACCTGCCTCCTACATCTCTCATTCACTCGCTCTTTCATCATCTCTCCTGTCACCTCTTCCCTTTAGTCATTAGTGCCCCACACTGAGAAAAGAGCTGACGGCTCCTGGAGTCATACAGGTCTGGAAGAAACTCAAACATACAGTATGAGCAACTGAGCTTTCTGCACCCACACCCTAAACGCTAAATTAAACAGCCACTAGTAACTGGACAGAAAGAGGCAAGGTGAACAATAAAAATCTGAAATTGTTCTTAAAATATAATACACACACACATTTTGTGACTATTATACAAACTCATATATTTTATATGAATTATGTTCTAATATTTTTTTAAATAACAATCAGTGTGAATTTCTGAGAATATAGTCATAAAATGAAGTTGTTAAGATATTACAGTACATGTATAAAGAAAAGAAAGAGGTGTGCACTAACACATTCTTCAGCTTATACAGGCTGGAATAGTGCCTTCTCCTTAACAAGGGGGTCAGAATCTGACAGTGTTTCCATGGTGATGGGGTGAATGGATTTTCAGTCCTTCCAGTGGAAATTCTCTTTGGAAGGCTCTCTTTCCTTTTTCAAAATGAGTAGACTGGATGGAGAAATCTACAGAAATATAGGACAAAGCACTGTGATTACGTCAGCTGCAAATGTCTACTGTGTGTGTGGTGTGTACGTGCTTGGATGTGAGCCCATTAGAATTCAAGCATGTGCACACTTAGTCAATTTCAATCAGTGGATAAATGATGGTCTGAGAACTAAATGGAGAGATGGTTTTACTAATGTGCTATTAAAAAACTGTTTTAACAATTGCTGTTGTTGCCATGGCATCAGAACACTGTAGCTGAAGGCAAAAAAAATAGTATATAGTATATAAATAATACAAAATCTCAACAGTTTTACATGAGAGAAAAGCCATCATATAAGAATCTCTCTCCTTTTTGCCAACTATTACTTAAAGGGATGGTTCACCCAAAGATGTATGACTTTCTTTCTTCTGTGGAACACATGAGAAGGTATTTTGAAGAAAGTTAGTAACCAAACAGTTTTGGTGACCATAGACTCGATGATGCAAATCTTTTTTGGGTGATCTATCCCCTTAACAGCACCATACTAACCAACCTGAACTTACTTAATGAAATAACTATTATATATTTCCTGTATCTTATAGTCATTTTGGAATCATTTTGAGGCAAGTCATCGTGAGGTAAAAAATAAATATTTCACACATAATTTCATTTGCAATCTTGATAAATTATGTTAAATGACAGAACTGAGATCATTAGCAGATTCTCACACAAGCTTTTCATTTCAAGTCAATTGAATTATTACAATAAATTAATGCACAAAATTCCAAACCTTTTAAAAATAACTAAACTTTTAAGTTTTAAAAACAGCACACTTTGTACTTGATATTAGTAGAAACAGCTGAAGGATAAGAGACAGGTTTCTAAATTATATTAATATGTAGCAGATATATGAGAACATTATGTCAAAGTTAGATATGATGACAAAAAAATAAATAAATACATTTAGACTTAATGGTTCGTGTTAGGCCAATACTGACTGGGACAAATTTATAAACGTTAAAGGGGGAGATAGAGACAGAGAGAGAAGTAGGAGCACAGGTACAGTTTTCCACTCTTATATTTTGGCAAACACGTTTGTTTAAAATCTAGTCCACTTTTCAAACAGCTTCCTTTTTCCATCATGCAAGGCCAAGCTATTTTAATTTATGTAATTACTTTTGCGTTCTTTAGGAGCTTCCTTTGGTTGAAACCTGACACTGAGCAATGCCTCTCATGTGCCTGCGTTTCACTGTGTTCACTGTTTATTTTAGCTGTTTACAGCATCAGGCCTGGTTCTGAATGAATGCCAATGACAGGAATGGGAAGGAGGGGGTATATTTCAGCTGCACCAGTCACTTCTGTATTGGCTCATCAAGGTCAGCCAATAAGATGAGAGCCAGAGCCTGTGGAGGAAGAAACCTGAACCAGCACAGCATCACAGCATGGCCCACACAAATCATGGCAAGCCAGCTTGGTCCATAACTACAGGAGATAGGAGACAGTGTCCTGTTTCAAAACTAAATTCCCAACTCTTTGACTAATTTTGAAGGAGGGTCTTTCTGACTGATGTTTAACTTCTTTACTGCGTTGTTTTAAATAGACTACTTTTGAAATGTCATCTCCATCTTAAACTAAGCTTAAATTAGGGTGACCAAATGTGCCATTTTCCCAGTACACTTCCTGGCCAGGATTTCTATATTCCCTTAAATATCCACATTTTGGTTTTGTTTGTGCTGCGCAGACAGTGAGAGCTCTAGATTGCATTCTGAGAGTTCTCTGACCCTCCTATAGACTGCAATGTAATTAAAACTGTCATCGTCCAGAAACGTAGAAAGCAGATTGGTAAAATAATCCATGTAAAATAATCCAAGAACCTGAATCTACTGACTTCCTCTGCCAATGCATTGATGAAATTAACAGTTGAATAAGCCAAAACTATCTTCAGTTAGACAAGTCATTACATTTGGAAAACAAAGTTGAAGTTCTCAAGGTGAATGCATACATTGACTCTAGGGGTCTAACAACTAAACATTAAGTCAAGAATCTTGGTGGGATTCTGGAGACAGACCTTAGTTTCAGTACTTTTACTCCTCTATAAATCACTCAATGGCCTAGGACCTAAATACATTGCAGATATGCTCACTGAATATAAACCTAACAGACCACTCAGTTCATTAGGATCGAGTCGGTTAGAAATACCAAGGGGGTTCACACAAAACAAGGGGAGTCCGCTTTTAACTCTTTTGAGCTCTGAGAATGCATCAAAAATATCTTAATTTTTATTCCGAAGATGAATGAAGGTCTTATGTGTTTAGAACGACATGAGGGAAGTACTTAAAGGGGGGGTGAAATGCTATTTCATGCATACTGAGTTTTTTACACTGTTAAAGAGTTGGATTCCCATGCTAAACATAGACAAAGTTTCAAAAATTAAGTTGTACGTTTGAAGGAGTATTTTTGTTCCAAAAATACTCCTTCCGGTTTGTCACAAGTTTCGGAAAGTTTTTTTCGAGTATGGCTCTGTGTGACGTTAGATGGAGCGGAATTTCCTTATATGGGTCCTAGGGCACGTCTGCCGGAAGAGCGCACGCTCCCGTATAGCAGAGCACTGAGAGGCTGAGCACAGCCTGATCAGAGCTAGAGCGTCGCGAAAAGTCACAAAAGAAGTGTGTTTTTGGTTGCCAGGGCAAGACAACCCTGCACAGATTACCAAAAAAAAAAAAAAAAAACAGCATTAAGGGACCAGTGGATGGAGTTTATTTTTACAGAGCATCAACGGAGTTGTGCAGGTGTTTGTGCTTGTTCCCTGCATTTCGAAGATGCTTGTTTTACAAACAAGGCCCAGTTTGACGCCGGATTTGCACATCGTTTATTTCTTAAGGATAATTCAGGTCCAACGAAAAAAGGTCACGATCGTGTGTTGGAACCACAGGAGGTGAGTAAAATTGCTTCAAATATCTCTGTGTTGTTAACTTAGCTATCGGCGCGTAAGCACATCAAGTAAACAACATGCGATGTTGTCATCAAACTGCACGAGTAAAACTGCTTCAAATATCTCTGTGTTGTTAACTTAGCTATTGGCGCGTAAGCACATCAAGTAAACAACATGCGATGTTGTCATCAAACTGCACTTTCCACATGTACACTTAAAAAAAAAAAACGACATAAAGTGGAACTTAGTCATTTTCCAAAACCGCTAAGCAAATATATACAGTTTCAGTACATACCACATAGAGACGTCGTTGCTGATGGTGCTCTTGTTAAATTTCAGCCTCTGGATCTAATTCTGAATCATAAATATACGCTGAATCTGACTGTTAGCCATGGTTTGTTTTGGATGTTTTTTTCCTCACGGTAATGTCACAGACGCTCTCAACGCAAAAGCCTACTCGCGCTCGTGATTCTTTTTTTTCCAACTTCTAAATTTTCCGACATCATCGTTTTAATTTTTCATAACTGCTATTTGAGTTTCTTTTTTTACGTTTGCTTTGTAAACACTGGGACAGTACCTCCACCTATGTCACATGTGGAGAAGCCCTGCATACATCACCAGTGAGAAGTCTGTCATCTTCCCTGGAAGATCCAGTTAAACATTACAAAGTAAAAACACTAAATATAAAAAAAACATTTGGACAGATGAACTGCTCAAAACAGGACCTATAACTTGTATTTAGGAAATTGATAGCGTAAATTCTCATTTAATGCCTTCTTTAATGAAGATTTGTGAGATGCTTCACACAGCCAAGACACTTTAAAATAAAATAAAATTAACTTAAATTCAAATCAGTGGAACCACTGGAGGACTTTATAGTCAGCCATTTCTGAATGCACTTTCTGATCTCTCCTATGGCAATGCATTTAGTTAAACAATCCACAATCTCTTACATAATTCAATCATTTCTGTGGTCTTTTCTGAAATGGCCCATTAAAGTATGCACTCTCTAATGTTTGTGTGTGTGGTTGGATCGATAAGGCAGATTAAAGCCCAAGTCACATCCTATCAATAATCTCACTTCAACCAGTCAGGCAGAACTCCTACAGAAATGAAAGCACTCTGAAATTTCAAGCTTAAGGGAGCTGGAATGAAATGATATGGGGCCCTAATCCATCACAGCCTACACTTGATTTGACCTAGCCAGAACGTTATCAAATTACACTTTTTTTTTAAGAGATAGACCAAAATCCTAGGCTGAAACAAAACACTAAAAAAAGACGAGTACAAAGGAATTTGAAGCATCTTAAAATAAAGATATGGTAACACTAAGGATGCACAATACATAATATCAGGGATGTCGCTAACGCGGAGAAAGTGACAATTCTGGGAACCCCAGCAGTCATATGGGATGGCTTGGATTATTTCAACCAAGGGGGAAGAAACAATTTCTCCCAGGCCCAACAGGGTTCCATACATGCTAGCTATGGCCCTGCATAACAGTATAGTATAGTATAGTACAGTATATCAGTTATCAGTCGATGTTAAGATTTTTGTTGGTACTGATAAACCAGATGATATTGGATATTTAATTGTAAAAAATAGAGGAAATTAACACCTAAAGTTTATATTTAAAAACACTAATAATTAAAACAAATAAACTTTTAAATGCATTTAACCATTCTTCATAGTTTACAATATAAAGCTGTGGCATCTGAATTAATGGATTTAAAATCTAAAAGCCTACAATTTTAGTTTTTAGTGTGTTACTTTAAAACAGCATAAGTTTAATATTGGTCAGTTATCTGTATCAGCAAGATTTTCAACATCGGAGCATGTTCAGTTATTACGTTTATTCATTAGTGTGCCATAGCATCAAACTTAAAAAAAAAATTTTGGAATAATAAATCAGTTTCTTCCAAGAAGTCATTACATAAGCCGTAAAGTAAAACTTTAAAGATTTAAGATGGATGAAACAAGCTGGATCCTTGAAAAACTCTTTAGACGCAAGGTTCGAGGGGACAGACATACATATATATATTTGTCACCCACCTCTCTCTTTTGTACTTACTCACTTTCAAGTTTAATATAAAATTTGGCAGCAGCACCGGCCCGACTGAGCTCACACTCAGCAAATATACAGCAACAGACTCCCTGGCAGTCTATTCAAGGACATCCCATTAACAAACGCAAGGGGCTGACTGACAAGTTGTTGATCCAATCGCAAACGTCCCCAGGAGTCTCTGGCGGTTTTCCCCGTAGTCTCTGAGTCACTTGCACATTTCACAAACATGGCCTCTCTGCCAGCATCAGTCAGGAACTATTTAGTGGCGCTCTGAAAATTCTCATTGCTTTGTCCCCTAACGGCCAGGAATGGAGAAGCTAACCTAATGCAGGCTGACAGTCTTCTTCTCACCATCCACACTTTTTCCTCCTTTTTCTTTCTTTCTCAGTCTGAGGTGCTTTACGCTTGAGCTTTAGAAGTGGTTTGTAGTCAAATGTTTAGTTTGTTCAGTTACTGTGAAAGCTTTCTCTTTGCGCTAGTTACTTACTTCAGACACAAATACTACAATGGCTGCATCTTAATTTGCATTATGCAGAATTAGGATTAGTGTCTCTCAAATCATAATGCATTGAAAATTATATTCAAAATGCGCCTAGATAGTATATTATTTCTGGTGAATTTTCAAACTGTGCATTTGCTGTATGGACTGAAATCAAAGCTGAATCTGTAGTAGGTTTAAAAATGTATTAATCTTAAAAGTTTGGAATTTAAACTTTAATTTATCAGCTTTAGTGCTTACCTACAAACACAAGTACAGAAGGTTCTGCGCTATCAAGATACAATTATATGATGCTGTATTTCTTGATACTGGTGAATTAACACCATAATCAAAAGTATGTACTGTCCTATCACGCGCAAAGTACAGTATTTAGAAGTGTGGGAATTGGGATGCAGCCAATGTGAAAACAAACCAGGGGGCAGAGGTGAGAGGGGAAGAATCAAACTCAAAGCCAAACTGAATGAAAATGTGGAAACTGCCAAATTGTGTAAATCAAATGTACTGAGCAAAAGAGGTGCTTTCAATGTAGCTTGTCACTACACAAGTTCCAAAAAACTCAAAGATGTTGAGTGCAACAAAGTGTCACTATGTGTCTTCTGTTTTAACCAAGAGTCATAGACATATACAATTGACAGTCCCTTACTTTATGATCTACTTTTAAATGTGCTGAGTGCAGATTCTGCTCACTTTTTATAGTTTCACATACCATTTGGGTAAGATGACTTGTAAAGAATGATGAATCAGAGAATCATCAAAAAGAGTAAATATTGAATTTAATGAAAGATTTTTTTAGATGTTCAAAACTTGTTTAAATTATATAAATGCATATTTACTGCTTAAGAACTTAGCCGTAGTTCCCTTTCAATACTTCACTCGTACTGTGTCGAAGACGCATATGGGAAAAACCCCTTTTTTCTCCTGAACTGAAGCCTTATTCAATCACGCAGTGTAACTGCACAGCCATTGGATCGTGCAGTGTTATTAAAACAAACCAATGGCTTGGCAGCGGTGCTTCACGAACCTATGGCAGCGAAGCCCGCCAAAGCCTGCCGAAATGAGCGGGGAATCTGGCTATATATTGCCCGCTTCGCCACAGCAATTCAGATTATTTCTCCTTCAGTGATGACGTCACATTGCTTCGCTGATCTCCGCTGAACTGCTCGCCGTTGACACGCCTCGCACTGGAACGCGACTGCCGGTCCCCACTGCAGAATTTAAACGAACGACTGCCGCCGCTGGACGAGTCTGTGGCCGTGCATCTCTGCCCGCCAGCAGCTATTGGATGGAAAGCCAAGGCCAACCATCCGTCCCCTCAGGGGATTGGTTCTTTTCGCTGGATCTGAAAGACGCTTACTTTCACATCCAGATAGCCCCCCGTCACAGGCCGTTCTTGAGATTTGCCTTCGAGGGCGTGGCTTGCCAATACAAGGTCCTCCCCTTTGGGCTGTCTCTGGTGCCTCGCACGTTTACAAGTGCATGGATGCGGCTCTCTCCCCCCTCAGGCAAAAGGGAATCCGCATTCTCAATTACCTCGACGACTGGCTAGTTCTGGTCTTCTCTGGGCCTGCAAAGCCCAATTGGAGTAAGAGCCCATTCGATGAGAGCAGTGTCTTCGTCTTGGGCATGGTCTAGTGGTGTGACTATCGCAGAAATTTGTGAGGCGGCTGGCTGGAACTCGCCGTCCACATTTGCTAGATTTTATAATCTAGACCTCCCGGTGCTTCATGCTAGGGTACTTTCTGTGTGAAGGTCACCTTCTTGTTCCTCATTTGCATGCTCTTGACCATTCTTGCCCAAGGCTCAAACTCTACTCGTATGCACTCTGTCCCTTTGGTACTGAGGCGATACGAACACGGGATGATCAGGCTAGGCCAGACGTAACCTCATTGATCTTATTCTGCTCCCAGTTGCTATTGTCATATCTTGGTTTCACAGATCAAGTATGATTGTGTTGGTCGTCCTCCCTTCTTAGCATGCCGTGATTGAACTGGGTTCCCATATGCGTCTTCGACGCAGTACGAGTGAAGTATTGAAAGGGAACGTACTCG